>NW_028181079.1:0-51000 GCF_964211825.1 Aythya ferina
GCCCAAAGCACACTCCCAACCACCATAAAACGCATTAGGAACTCAACGAAACGCAACGGAAACCCCAAAACACTTCAAAATCACACGAAGAAAGGAGAGGATCACTCTCCAAAATAGAAGAAAACCCCAAATACCATGAATCCACGCGAAAAGTCCCCCTAAACCTACCTGAAGTTCTCCAAAACCCACAATTTACCCTTTTACAACACGATGACCATGGAAAACCAAATGAAACACAACGGAGACCACAAAACACGTCAAAAACAACACAAAAAATATCGGCATCACCCCCAAAACTGGAAGAAAATCCACCAAAACCATAGATCCACCCCAAAACCACCCTACACCTACCTGATGTTCTCCAAAACCCACAATTTACACTTTTCCAACACGATGACCAACGAGAACCCAACAAAACCCAACAGAGACCCCAAAAAACGTCAAAAACACCCCAAACAAGAACGGCATCACCCCCAAAACTCGAAGAAAATCCGCCAAAACCATAGATCCACCCCAAAACCACCCTAAACCTACCTGATGTTCTCCAAAACCCACAATCCACTCCTATTTAACATAATGACAAACAAGAACACTACAAAACCTAATGGAGACCACAAAACACGTCAAAAACACCCCAAAAAATATCGGCATCACCCCCAAAACTGGAAGAAAATACGCCAAAACCATAGATCCACCCCAAAACCACCCTAAACCTACCTGATGTTCTCCAAAACCCACAATTTACCCTTTTACAACACGATGACCTACGAGAACCCAACAAAACCCAACAGAGACCCCAAAAAATGTCAAAAACACCCCAAACAAGAACGGCATCACCCCCAAAACTGGAAGAAAATCCGCCAAAACCATAGATCCACCCCAAAACCACCCTAAACCTACCTGATCTTCTCCAAAACCCACAATCCACACCTATTTAACATAATGACAAACAAGAACACAACAAAACCTAATGGAGACCCCAAAACACGTCAAAAACACCCCAAAAAATATCGGCATCACCCCCAAAACTGGAAGAAAATACGCCAAAACCATAGATCCACCCCAAAACCACCCTAAACCTACCTGATGTTCTCCAAAACCCACAATTTACCCTTTTCCAACATGATGACCAACAAGAACCCAACAAAACCCAACGGAGACCCCAAAACACGTTAAAAACACCCCAAAAAAGAACGGCATCACCCCCAAAACTGGAAGAAAACCCCAAATACCATAGATCCACCCCAAAACCACCCTAAACCTACCTGATGTTCTCCTAAGCCCAAAGCACACTCCCAACCACCATAAAACGCATTAGGAACTCAACGAAACGCAACGGAAACCCCAAAACACTTCAAAATCACACGAAGAAAGGAGAGGATCACTCTCCAAAATAGAAGAAAACCCCAAATACCATGAATCCACGCGAAAAGTCCCCCTAAACCTACCTGAAGTTCTCCAAAACCCACAATTTACCCTTTTACAACACGATGACCATGGAAAACCAAATGAAACACAACGGAGACCCCAAAACACGTCAAAAACAACACAAAAAGTCCAGGATCATGTCCCCCCCCCAAAAAAAAAACAAACAAACTGATAACCATATATCCACCCCAAAACCACCCTAAACCTTCCTGATATTCTACAAAACCCACAATTTACACTTTTCCACCAT
The DNA here is from genome assembly GCF_964211825.1 of Aythya ferina. Lineage (NCBI taxonomy): Eukaryota > Metazoa > Chordata > Aves > Anseriformes > Anatidae > Aythya > Aythya ferina. Next base: position 1,679 of record NW_028181079.1, read on the forward strand.
GATGACCAACGAGAACCCAACAAAACCAAACAGAGACCCCAAAAACCTTAAAAAACACCCCAAACAAAAATGGCATCACCCCCAAAACTGGAAGAAAATCCCCCAAAACCATAGATCCACCCCAAAACCACCCTACACCTACCTGATGTTCTCCAAAACCCACAATTTACACTTTTCCAACACGATGACCAACGAGAACCCAACAAAACCCAACAGAGACCCCAAAAAACGTCAAAAACACCCCAAACAAGAACGGCATCACCCCCAAAACTCGAAGAAAATCCGCCAAAACCATAGATCCACCCCAAAACCACCCTAAACCTACCTGATCTTCTCCAAAACCCACAATCCACTCCTATTTAACATAATGACAAACAAGAACACAACAAAACCTAATGGAGACCCCAAAACACGTCAAAAACACCCCAGAAAGAACGGCATCACCCCCAAAACTGGAAGAAAATCCGCCAAAACCATAGATCCACCCCAAAACCACCCTAAACCTACCTGATGTTCTCCAAAACCCACAATTTACCCTTTTACAACATGATGACCAACAAGAACCCAACAAAACCCAACAGAGACCCCAAAACACGTTAAAAACACCCCAAAAAAGAACGGCATCACCCCCAAAACTGGAAGAAAACCCCAAATACCATAGATCCACCCCAAAACCACCCTAAACCTACCTGATGTTCTCCTAAGCCCAAAGCACACTCCCAACCACCATAAAACGCATTAGGAACTCAACGAAACGCAACGGAAACCCCAAAACACTTCAAAATCACACGAAGAAAGGAGAGGATCACTCTCCAAAATAGAAGAAAACCCCAAATACCATGAATCCACTCGAAAAGTCCCCCTAAACCTACCTGAAGTTCTCCAAAACCCACAATTTACCCTTTTACAACACGATGACCATGGAAAACCAAATGAAACACAACGGAGACCACAAAACACGTCAAAAACAACACAAAAAATATCGGCATCACCCCCAAAACTGGAAGAAAATCCACCAAAACCATAGATCCACCCCAAAACCACCCTACACCTACCTGATGTTCTCCAAAACCCACAATTTACACTTTTCCAACACGATGACCAACGAGAACCCAACAAAACCAAACAGAGACCCCAAAAAACGTCAAAAACACCCCAAACAAGAACGGCATCACCCCCAAAACTGGAAGAAAATCCGCCAAAACCATAGATCCACCCCAAAACCACCCTAAACCTACCTGATGTTCTCCAAAACCCACAATCCACTCCTATTTAACATAATGACAAACAAGAACACTACAAAACCTAATGGAGACCACAAAACACGTCAAAAACAACACAAAAAATATCGGCATCACCCCCAAAACTGGAAGAAAATACGCCAAAACCATAGATCCACCCCAAAACCACCCTAAACCTACCTGATGTTCTCCAAAACCCACAATTTACCCTTTTCCAACACGATGACCAACGAGAACCCAACAAAACCCAACAGAGACCCCAAAAAATGTCAAAAACACCCCAAACAAGAACGGCATCACCCCCAAAACTGGAAGAAAATCCGCCAAAACCATAGATCCACCCCAAAACCACCCTAAACCTACCTGATCTTCTCCAAAACCCACAATCCACACCTATTTAACATAATGACAAACAAGAACACAACAAAACCTAATGGAGACCCCAAAACACGTCAAAAACACCCCAAAAAATATCGGCATCACCCCCAAAACTGGAAGAAAATCCCCCAAAACCATAGATCCACCCCAAAACCACCCTAAACCTACCTGATGTTCTCCAAAACCCACAATTTACCCTTTTCCAACATGATGACCAACAAGAACCCAACAAAACCCAACGGAGACCCCAAAACACGTTAAAAACACCCCAAAAAAGAACGGCATCACCCCCAAAACTGGAAGAAAACCCCAAATACCATAGATCCACCCCAAAACCACCCTAAACCTACCTGATGTTCTCCTAAGCCCAAAGCACACTCCCAACCACCATAAAACGCATTAGGAACTCAACGAAACGCAACGGAAACCCCAAAACACTTCAAAATCACACGAAGAAAGGAGAGGATCACTCTCCAAAATAGAAGAAAACCCCAAATACCATGAATCCACGCGAAAAGTCCCCCTAAACCTACCTGAAGTTCTCCAAAACCCACAATTTACCCTTTTACAACACGATGACCATGGAAAACCAAATGAAACACAACGGACACCCCAAAACACGTCAAAAACAACACAAAAAGTCCAGGATCATGTCCCCCCCCAAAAAAAAAAAACAAACAAACTGATAACCATATATCCACCCCAAAACCACCCTAAACCTTCCTGATATTCTACAAAACCCACAATTTACACTTTTCCACCATGATGACCAACGAGAACCCAACAAAACCAAACAGAGACCCCAAAAACCTTAAAAAACACCCCAAACAAAAATGGCATCACCCCCAAAACTGGAAGAAAATCCGCCAAAACCATAGATCCACCCCAAAACCACCCTACACCTACCTGATGTTCTCCAAAACCCACAATTTACACTTTTCCAACACGATGACCAACGAGAACCCAACAAAACCCAACAGAGACCCCAAAAAACGTCAAAAACACCCCAAACAAGAACGGCATCACCCCCAAAACTCGAAGAAAATCCGCCAAAACCATAGATCCACCCCAAAACCACCCTAAACCTACCTGATCTTCTCCAAAACCCACAATCCACTCCTATTTAACATAATGACAAACAAGAACACAACAAAACCTAATGGAGACCCCAAAACACGTCAAAAACACCCCAAAAAATATCGGCATCACCCCCAAAACTGGAAGAAAATCCACCAAAACCATAGATCCACCCCAAAACCACCCTACACCTACCTGATGTTCTCCAAAACCCACAATTTACACTTTTCCAACACGATGACCAACGAGAACCCAACAAAACCCAACAGAGACCCCAAAAAACGTCAAAAACACCCCAAACAAGAACGGCATCACCCCCAAAACTGGAAGAAAATCCGCCAAAACCATAGATCCACCCCAAAACCACCCTAAACCTACCTGATGTTCTCCAAAACCCACAATCCACTCCTATTTAACATAATGACAAACAAGAACACTACAAAACCTAATGGAGACCACAAAACACGTCAAAAACAACACAAAAAATATCGGCATCACCCCCAAAACTGGAAGAAAATACGCCAAAACCATAGATCCACCCCAAAACCACCCTAAACCTACCTGATGTTCTCCAAAACCCACAATTTACCCTTTTCCAACACGATGACCTACGAGAACCCAACAAAACCCAACAGAGACCCCAAAAAATGTCAAAAACACCCCAAACAAGAACGGCATCACCCCCAAAACTGGAAGAAAATCCGCCAAAACCATAGATCCACCCCAAAACCACCCTAAACCTACCTGATCTTCTCCAAAACCCACAATCCACACCTATTTAACATAATGACAAACAAGAACACAACAAAACCTAATGGAGACCCCAAAACACGTCAAAAACACCCCAAAAAAGAACGGCATCACCCCCAAAACTGGAAGAAAATACAAAAAAACCATAGATCCACCCCATAACCACTCTAAACCTACCTGATGTTCTCCAAAACCCACAATTTACCCTTTTCCAACATGATGACCAACAAGAACCCAACAAAACCCAACGGAGACCCCAAAACACGTTAAAAACACCCCAAAAAAGAACGGCATCACCCCCAAAACTGGAAGAAAACCCCAAATACCATAGATCCACCCCAAAACCACCCTAAACCTACCTGATGTTCTCCTAAGCCCAAAGCACACTCCCAACCACCATAAAACGCATTAGGAACTCAACGAAACGCAACGGAAACCCCAAAACACTTCAAAATCACACGAAGAAAGGAGAGGATCACTCTCCAAAATAGAAGAAAACCCCAAATACCATGAATCCACGCGAAAAGTCCCCCTAAACCTACCTGAAGTTCTCCAAAACCCACAATTTACCCTTTTACAACACGATGACCATGGAAAACCAAATGAAACACAACGGAGACCCCAAAACACGACAAAAACAACACAAAAAGTCCAGGATCATGTCCCCCCCCCCCCCAAAAAAAAAAAAAAAAACTGATTACCATATATCCACCCCAAAACCACCCTAAACCTACCTGATATTCTACAAAACCCACAATTTACACTTTTCCACCATGATGACCAACGAGAACCCAACAAAACCAAACAGAGACCCCAAAAACCTTAAAAAACACCCCAAACAAAAATGGCATCACCCCCAAAACTGGAAGAAAATCCCCCAAAACCATAGATCCACCCCAAAACCACCCTACACCTACCTGATGTTCTCCAAAACCCACAATTTACACTTTTCCAACACGATGACCAACGAGAACCCAACAAAACCCAACAGAGACCCCAAAAAACGTCAAAAACACCCCAAACAAGAACGGCATCACCCCCAAAACTGGAAGAAAATCCGCCAAAACCATAGATCCACCCCAAAACCACCCTAAACCTACCTGATCTTCTCCAAAACCCACAATCCACTCCTATTTAACATAATGACAAACAAGAACACAACAAAACCTAATGGAGACCCCAAAACACGTCAAAAACACCCCAAAAAAGAACGGCATCACCCCCAAAACTGGAAGAAAATCCGCCAAAACCATAGATCCACCCCAAAACCACCCTAAACCTACCTGATGTTCTCCAAAACCCACAATTTACCCTTTTCCAACATGATGACCAACAAGAACCCAACAAAACCCAACGGAGACCTCAAAACACGTTAAAAACAGCCCAAAAAAGAACGGCATCACCCCCAAAACTGGAAGAAAACCCCAAATACCATAGATCCACCCCAAAACCACCCTAAACCTACCTGATGTTCTCCTAAGCCCAAAGCACACTCCCAACCACCATAAAACGCATTAGGAACTCAACGAAACGCAACGGAAACCCCAAAACACTTCAAAATCACACGAAGAAAGGAGAGGATCACTCTCCAAAATAGAAGAAAACCCCAAATACCATGAATCCACGCGAAAAGTCCCCCTAAACCTACCTGAAGTTCTCCAAAACCCACAATTTACCCTTTTACAACACGATGACCATGGAAAACCAAATGAAACACAACGGAGACCACAAAACACGTCAAAAACAACACAAAAAATATCGGCATCACCCCCAAAACTGGAAGAAAATCCACCAAAACCATAGATCCACCCCAAAACCACCCTACACCTACCTGATGTTCTCCAAAACCCACAATTTACACTTTTCCAACACGATGACCAACGAGAACCCAACAAAACCCAACAGAGACCCCAAAAAACGTCAAAAACACCCCAAACAAGAACGGCATCACCCCCAAAACTGGAAGAAAATCCGCCAAAACCATAGATCCACCCCAAAACCACCCTAAACCTACCTGATCTTCTCCAAAACCCACAATCCACTCCTATTTAACATAATGACAAACAAGAACACTACAAAACCTAATGGAGACCACAAAACACGTCAAAAACAACACAAAAAATATCGGCATCACCCCCAAAACTGGAAGAAAATACGCCAAAACCATAGATCCACCCCAAAACCACCCTAAACCTACCTGATGTTCTCCAAAACCCACAATTTACCCTTTTCCAACACGATGACCTACGAGAACCCAACAAAACCCAACAGAGACCCCAAAAATGTCAAAAACACCCCAAACAAGAACGGCATCACCCCCAAAACTGGAAGAAAATCCGCCAAAACCATAGATCCACCCCAAAACCACCCTAAACCTACCTGATCTTCTCCAAAACCCACAATCCACACCTATTTAACATAATGACAAACAAGAACACAACAAAACCTAATGGAGACCCCAAAACACGTCAAAAACACCCCAAAAAATATCGGCATCACCCCCAAAACTGGAAGAAAATCCCCCAAAACCATAGATCCACCCCAAAACCACCCTAAACCTACCTGATGTTCTCCAAAACCCACAATTTACCCTTTTCCAACATGATGACCAACAAGAACCCAACAAAACCCAACGGAGACCCCAAAACACGTTAAAAACACCCCAAAAAAGAACGGCATCACCCCCAAAACTGGAAGAAAACCCCAAATACCATAGATCCACCCCAAAACCACCCTAAACCTACCTGATGTTCTCCTAAGCCCAAAGCACACTCCCAACCACCATAAAACGCATTAGGAACTCAACGAAACGCAACGGAAACCCCAAAACACTTCAAAATCACACGAAGAAAGGAGAGGATCACTCTCCAAAATAGAAGAAAACCCCAAATACCATGAATCCACGCGAAAAGTCCCCCTAAACCTACCTGAAGTTCTCCAAAACCCACAATTTACCCTTTTACAACACGATGACCATGGAAAACCAAATGAAACACAACGGAGACCCCAAAACACGTCAAAAACAACACAAAAAGTCCAGGATCATGTCCCCCCCCAAAAAAAAAAACAAACAAACTGATAACCATATATCCACCCCAAAACCACCCTAAACCTTCCTGATATTCTACAAAACCCACAATTTACACTTTTCCACCATGATGACCAACGAGAACCCAACAAAACCAAACAGAGACCACAAAAACCTTAAAAAACACCCCAAACAAAAATGGCATCACCCCCAAAACTGGAAGAAAATCCCCCAAAACCATAGATCCACCCCAAAACCACCCTACACCTACCTGATGTTCTCCAAAACCCACAATTTACACTTTTCCAACACGATGACCAACGAGAACCCAACAAAACCCAACAGAGACCCCAAAAAACGTCAAAAACACCCCAAACAAGAACGGCATCACCCCCAAAACTGGAAGAAAATCCGCCAAAACCATAGATCCACCCCAAAACCACCCTAAACCTACCTGATCTTCTCCAAACCCACAATCCACTCCTATTTAACATAATGACAAACAAGAACACAACAAAACCTAATGGAGACCCCAAAACACGTCAAAAACACCCCAAAAAAGAACGGCATCACCCCCAAAACTGGAAGAAAATACGCCAAAACCATAGATCCACCCCAAAACCACCCTAAACCTACCTGATGTTCTCCAAAACCCACAATTTACCCTTTTCCAACATGATGACCAACAAGAACCCAACAAAACCCAACGGAGACCCCAAAACACGTTAAAAACACCCCAAAAAAGAACGGCATCACCCCCAAAACTGGAAGAAAACCCCAAATACCATAGATCCACCCCAAAACCACCCTAAACCTACCTGATGTTCTCCTAAGCCCAAAGCACACTCCCAACCACCATAAAACGCATTAGGAACTCAACGAAACGCAACGGAAACCCCAAAACACTTCAAAATCACACGAAGAAAGGAGAGGATCACTCTCCAAAATAGAAGAAAACCCCAAATACCATGAATCCACGCGAAAAGTCCCCCTAAACCTACCTGAAGTTCTCCAAAACCCACAATTTACCCTTTTACAACACGATGACCATGGAAAACCAAATGAAACACAACGGAGACCACAAAACACGTCAAAAACAACACAAAAAATATCGGCATCACCCCCAAAACTGGAAGAAAATCCCCCAAAACCATAGATCCACCCCAAAACCACCCTACACCTACCTGATGTTCTCCAAAACCCACAATTTACACTTTTCCAACACGATGACCTACGAGAACCCAACAAAACCCAACAGAGACCCCAAAAAACGTCAAAAACACCCCAAACAAGAACGGCATCACCCCCAAAACTGGAAGAAAATCCGCCAAAACCATAGATGCACCCCAAAACCACCCTAAACCTACCTGATCTTCTCCAAAACCCACAATCCACTCCTATTTAACATAATGACAAACAAGAACACAACAAAACCTAATGGAGACCCAAAACACGTCAAAAACAACACAAAAAATATCGGCATCACCCCCAAAACTGGAAGAAAATCCCCCAAAACCATAGATCCACCCCAAAACCACCCTACACCTACCTGATGTTCTCCAAAACCCACAATTTACACTTTTCCAACACGATGACCAACGAGAACCCAACAAAACCCAACAGAGACCCCAAAAAACGTCAAAAACACCCCAAACAAGAACGGCATCACCCCCAAAACTCGAAGAAAATCCGCCAAAACCATAGATCCACCCCAAAACCACCCTAAACCTACCTGATCTTCTCCAAAACCCACAATCCACTCCTATTTAACATAATGACAAACAAGAACACAACAAAACCTAATGGAGACCCCAAAACACGTCAAAAACACCCCAGAAAGAACGGCATCACCCCCAAAACTGGAAGAAAATCCGCCAAAACCATAGATCCACCCCAAAACCACCCTAAACCTACCTGATGTTCTCCAAAACCCACAATTTACCCTTTTACAACATGATGACCAACAAGAACCCAACAAAACCCAACAGAGACCCCAAAACACGTTAAAAACACCCCAAAAAAGAACGGCATCACCCCCAAAACTGGAAGAAAACCCCAAATACCATAGATCCACCCCAAAACCACCCTAAACCTACCTGATGTTCTCCTAAGCCCAAAGCACACTCCCAACCACCATAAAACGCATTAGGAACTCAACGAAACGCAACGGAAACCCCAAAACACTTCAAAATCACACGAAGAAAGGAGAGGATCACTCTCCAAAATAGAAGAAAACCCCAAATACCATGAATCCACTCGAAAAGTCCCCCTAAACCTACCTGAAGTTCTCCAAAACCCACAATTTACCCTTTTACAACACGATGACCATGGAAAACCAAATGAAACACAACGGAGACCACAAAACACGTCAAAAACAACACAAAAAATATCGGCATCACCCCCAAAACTGGAAGAAAATCCACCAAAACCATAGATCCACCCCAAAACCACCCTACACCTACCTGATGTTCTCCAAAACCCACAATTTACACTTTTCCAACACGATGACCAACGAGAACCCAACAAAACCCAACAGAGACCCCAAAAAACGTCAAAAACACCCCAAACAAGAACGGCATCACCCCCAAAACTGGAAGAAAATCCGCCAAAACCATAGATCCACCCCAAAACCACCTAAACCTACCTGATGTTCTCCAAAACCCACAATCCACTCCTATTTAACATAATGACAAACAAGAACACTACAAAACCTAATGGAGACCACAAAACACGTCAAAAACAACACAAAAAATATCGGCATCACCCCCAAAACTGGAAGAAAATACGCCAAAACCATAGATCCACCCCAAAACCACCCTAAACCTACCTGATGTTCTCCAAAACCCACAATTTACCCTTTTCCAACACGATGACCAACGAGAACCCAACAAAACCCAACAGAGACCCCAAAAAATGTCAAAAACACCCCAAACAAGAACGGCATCACCCCCAAAACTGGAAGAAAATCCGCCAAAACCATAGATCCACCCCAAAACCACCCTAAACCTACCTGATCTTCTCCAAAACCCAAAATCCACACCTATTTAACATAATGACAAACAAGAACACAACAAAACCTAATGGAGACCCCAAAACACGTCAAAAACACCCCAAAAAATATCGGCATCACCCCCAAAACTGGAAGAAAATCCCCCAAAACCATAGATCCACCCCAAAACCACCCTAAACCTACCTGATGTTCTCCAAAACCCACAATTTACCCTTTTCCAACATGATGACCAACAAGAACCCAACAAAACCCAACGGAGACCCCAAAACACGTTAAAACACCCCAAAAAAGAACGGCATCACCCCCAAAACTGGAAGAAAACCCCAAATACCATAGATCCACCCCAAAACCACCCTAAACCTACCTGATGTTCTCCTAAGCCCAAAGCACACTCCCCAACCACCATAAAACGCATTAGGAACTCAACGAAACGCAACGGAAACCCCAAAACACTTCAAAATCACACGAAGAAAGGAGAGGATCACTCTCCAAAATAGAAGAAAACCCCAAATACCATGAATCCACGCGAAAAGTCCCCCTAAACCTACCTGAAGTTCTCCAAAACCCACAATTTACCCTTTTACAACACGATGACCATGGAAAACCAAATGAAACACAACGGAGACCCCAAAACACGTCAAAAACAACACAAAAAGTCCAGGATCATGTCCCCCCCCAAAAAAAACAAACAAACAAACTGATAACCATATATCCACCCCAAAACCACCCTAAACCTTCCTGATATTCTACAAAACCCACAATTTACACTTTTCCACCATGATGACCAACGAGAACCCAACAAAACCAAACAGAGACCCCAAAAACCTTAAAAAACACCCCAAACAAAAATGGCATCACCCCAAAACTGGAAGAAAATCCGCCAAAACCATAGATCCACCCCAAAACCACCCTACACCTACCTGATGTTCTCCAAAACCCACAATTTACACTTTTCCAACACGATGACCAACGAGAACCCAACAAAACCCAACAGAGACCCCAAAAAACGTCAAAAACACCCCAAACAAGAACGGCATCACCCCCAAAACTCGAAGAAAATCCGCCAAAACCATAGATCCACCCCAAAACCACCCTAAACCTACCTGATCTTCTCCAAAACCCACAATCCACTCCTATTTAACATAATGACAAACAAGAACACAACAAAACCTAATGGAGACCCCAAAACACGTCAAAAACACCCCAAAAAATATCGGCATCACCCCCAAAACTGGAAGAAAATCCACCAAAACCATAGATCCACCCCAAAACCACCCTACACCTACCTGATGTTCTCCAAAACCCACAATTTACACTTTTCCAACACGATGACCAACGAGAACCCAACAAAACCCAACAGAGACCCCAAAAACGTCAAAAACACCCCAAACAAGAACGGCATCACCCCCAAAACTCGAAGAAAATCCGCCAAAACAATAGATCCACCCCAAAACCACCCTAAACCTACCTGATCTTCTCCAAAACCCACAATCCACTCCTATTTAACATAATGACAAACAAGAACACAACAAAACCTAATGGAGACCCCAAAACACGTCAAAAACACCCCAAAAAATATCGGCATCACCCCCAAAACTGGAAGAAAATCCACCAAAACCATAGATCCACCCCAAAACCACCCTACACCTACCTGATGTTCTCCAAAACCCACAATTTACACTTTTCCAACACGATGACCAACGAGAACCCAACAAAACCCAACAGAGACCCCAAAAAAACGTCAAAAACACCCCAAACAAGAACGGCATCACCCCCAAAACTGGAAGAAAATCCGCCAAAACCATAGATCCACCCCAAAACCACCCTAAACCTACCTGATGTTCTCCAAAACCCACAATCCACTCCTATTTAACATAATGACAAACAAGAACACTACAAAACCTAATGGAGACCACAAAACACGTCAAAAACAACACAAAAAATATCGGCATCACCCCCAAAACTGGAAGAAAATACGCCAAAACCATAGATCCACCCCAAAACCACCCTAAACCTACCTGATGTTCTCCAAAACCCACAATTTACCCTTTTCCAACACGATGACCTACGAGAACCCAACAAAACCCAACAGAGACCCCAAAAAATGTCAAAAACACCCCAAACAAGAACGGCATCACCCCCAAAACTGGAAGAAAATCCGCCAAAACCATAGATCCACCCCAAAACCACCCTAAACCTACCTGATCTTCTCCAAAACCCACAATCCACACCTATTTAACATAATGACAAACAAGAACACAACAAAACCTAATGGAGACCCCAAAACACGTCAAAAACACCCCAAAAAAGAACGGCATCACCCCCAAAACTGGAAGAAAATCCACCAAAACCATAGATCCACCCCATAACCACTCTAAACCTACCTGATGTTCTCCAAAACCCACAATTTACCCTTTTCCAACATGATGACCAACAAGAACCCAACAAAACCCAACGGAGACCCCAAAACACGTTAAAAACACCCCAAAAAAGAACGGCATCACCCCCAAAACTGGAAGAAAACCCCAAATACCATAGATCCACCCCAAAACCACCCTAAACCTACCTGATGTTCTCCTAAGCCCAAAGCACACTCCCAACCACCATAAAACGCATTAGGAACTCAACGAAACGCAACGGAAACCCCAAAACACTTCAAAATCACACGAAGAAAGGAGAGGATCACTCTCCAAAATAGAAGAAAACCCCAAATACCATGAATCCACGCGAAAAGTCCCCCTAAACCTACCTGAAGTTCTCCAAAACCCACAATTTACCCTTTTACAACACGATGACCATGGAAAACCAAATGAAACACAACGGAGACCCCAAAACACGACAAAAACAACACAAAAAGTCCAGGATCATGTCCCCCCCCCCCCCCAAAAAAAAAAAAAAAAACTGATTACCATATATCCACCCCAAAACCACCCTAAACCTACCTGATATTCTACAAAACCCACAATTTACACTTTTCCACCATGATGACCAACGAGAACCCAACAAAACCAAACAGAGACCCCAAAAACCTTAAAAAACACCCCAAACAAAAATGGCATCACCCCCAAAACTGGAAGAAAATCCACCAAAACCATAGATCCACCCCAAAACCACCCTACACCTACCTGATGTTCTCCAAAACCCACAATTTACACTTTTCCAACACGATGACCAACGAGAACCCAACAAAACCCAACAGAGACCCCAAAAAACGTCAAAAACACCCCAAACAAGAACGGCATCACCCCCAAAACTGGAAGAAAATACGCCAAAACCATAGATCCACCCCAAAACCACCCTAAACCTACCTGATCTTCTCCAAAACCCACAATCCACTCCTATTTAACATAATGACAAACAAGAACACAACAAAACCTAATGGAGACCCCAAAACACGTCAAAAACACCCCAAAAAAGAACGGCATCACCCCCAAAACTGGAAGAAAATCCGCCAAAACCATAGATCCACCCCAAAACCACCCTAAACCTACCTGATGTTCTCCAAAACCCACAATTTACCCTTTTCCAACATGATGACCAACAAGAACCCAACAAAACCCAACGGAGACCTCAAAACACGTTAAAAACAGCCCAAAAAAGAACGGCATCACCCCCAAAACTGGAAGAAAACCCCAAATACCATAGATCCACCCCAAAACCACCCTAAACCTACCTGATGTTCTCCTAAGCCCAAAGCACACTCCCAACCACCATAAAACGCATTAGGAACTCAACGAAACGCAACGGAAACCCCAAAACACTTCAAAATCACACGAAGAAAGGAGAGGATCACTCTCCAAAATAGAAGAAAACCCCAAATACCATGAATCCACGCGAAAAGTCCCCCTAAACCTACCTGAAGTTCTCCAAAACCCACAATTTACCCTTTTACAACACGATGACCATGGAAAACCAAATGAAACACAACGGAGACCCCAAAACACGTCAAAAACAACACAAAAAGTCCAGGATCATGTCCCCCCCCAAAAAAAAAAACAAACAAACTGATAACCATATATCCACCCCAAAACCACCCTAAACCTTCCTGATATTCTACAAAACCCACAATTTACACTTTTCCACCATGATGACCAACGAGAACCCAACAAAACCAAACAGAGACCACAAAAACCTTAAAAAACACCCCAAACAAAAATGGCATCACCCCCAAAACTGGAAGAAAATCCCCCAAAACCATAGATCCACCCCAAAACCACCCTACACCTACCTGATGTTCTCCAAAACCCACAATTTACACTTTTCCAACACGATGACCAACGAGAACCCAACAAAACCCAACAGAGACCCCAAAAAACGTCAAAAACACCCCAAACAAGAACGGCATCACCCCCAAAACTGGAAGAAAATACGCCAAAACCATAGATCCACCCCAAAACCACCCTAAACCTACCTGATCTTCTCCAAAACCCACAATCCACTCCTATTTAACATAATGACAAACAAGAACACTACAAAACCTAATGGAGACCCCAAAACACGTCAAAAACACCCCAAAAAAGAACGGCATCACCCCCAAAACTGGAAGAAAATCCGCCAAAACCATAGATCCACCCCAAAACCACCCTAAACCTACCTGATGTTCTCCAAAACCCACAATTTACCCTTTTCCAACATGATGACCAACAAGAACCCAACAAAACCCAACGGAGACCCCAAAACACGTTAAAAACACCCCAAAAAAGAACGGCATCACCCCCAAAACTGGAAGAAAATCCGCCAAAACCATAGATCCACCCCAAAACCACCCTAAACCTACCTGATCTTCTCCAAAACCCACAATCCACTCCTATTTAACATAATGACAAACAAGAACACAACAAAACCTAATGGAGACCCCAAAACACGTCAAAAACAACACAAAAAATATCGGCATCACCCCCAAAACTGGAAGAAAATCCCCCAAAACCATAGATCCACCCCAAAACCACCCAACACCTACCTGATGTTCTCCAAAACCCACAATTTACCCTTTTCCAACACGATGACCAACGAGAACCCAACAAAACCCAACAGAGACCCCAAAAAACGTCAAAAACACCCCAAACAAGAACGGCATCACCCCCAAAACTGGAAGAAAATCCGCCAAAACCATAGATCCACCCCAAAACCACCCTAAACCTACCTGATATTCTACAAAACCCACAATCCACACCTATTTAACATAATGACAAACAAGAACACAACAAAACCTAATGGAGACCCCAAAACACGTCAAAAACACCCCAAAAAATATCGGCATCACCCCCAAAACTGGAAGAAAATCCCCCAAAACCATAGATCCACCCCAAAACCACCCTAAACCTACCTGATGTTCTCCAAAACCCACAATTTACCCTTTTCCAACATGATGACCAACAAGAACCCAACAAAACCCAACGGAGACCCCAAAACACGTTAAAAACACCCCAAAAAAGAACGGCATCACCCCCAAAACTGGAAGAAAACCCCAAATACCATAGATCCACCCCAAAACCACCCTAAACCTACCTGATGTTCTCCTAAGCCCAAAGCACACTCCCAACCACCATAAAACGCATTAGGAACTCAACGAAACGCAACGGAAACCCCAAAACACTTCAAAATCACACGAAGAAAGGAGAGGATCACTCTCCAAAATAGAAGAAAACCCCAAATACCATGAATCCACGCGAAAAGTCCCCCTAAACCTACCTGAAGTTCTCCAAAACCCACAATTTACCCTTTTACAACACGATGACCATGGAAAACCAAATGAAACACAACGGAGACCCCAAAACACGTCAAAAACAACACAAAAAGTCCAGGATCATGTCCCCCCCCAAAAAAAAAAACAAACAAACTGATAACCATATATCCACCCCAAAACCACCCTAAACCTTCCTGATATTCTACAAAACCCACAATTTACACTTTTCCACCATGATGACCAACGAGAACCCAACAAAACCAAACAGAGACCACAAAAACCTTAAAAAACACCCCAAACAAAAATGGCATCACCCCCAAAACTGGAAGAAAATCCCCCAAAACCATAGATCCACCCCAAAACCACCCTACACCTACCTGATGTTCTCCAAAACCCACAATTTACACTTTTCCAACACGATGACCAACGAGAACCCAACAAAACCCAACAGAGACCCCAAAAAACGTCAAAAACACCCCAAACAAGAACGGCATCACCCCCAAAACTGGAAGAAAATCCGCCAAAACCATAGATCCACCCCAAAACCACCCTAAACCTACCTGATGTTCTCCAAAACCCACAATTTACCCTTTTCCAACATGATGACCAACAAGAACCCAACAAAACCCAACGGAGACCCCAAAACACGTTAAAAACACCCCAAAAAAGAACGGCATCACCCCCAAAACTGGAAGAAAACCCCAAATACCATAGATCCACCCCAAAACCACCCTAAACCTACCTGATGTTCTCCTAAGCCCAAAGCACACTCCCAACCACCATAAAACGCATTAGGAACTCAACGAAACGCAACGGAAACCCCAAAACACTTCAAAATCACACGAAGAAAGGAGAGGATCACTCTCCAAAATAGAAGAAAACCCCAAATACCATGAATCCACGCGAAAAGTCCCCCTAAACCTACCTGAAGTTCTCCAAAACCCACAATTTACCCTTTTACAACACGATGACCATGGAAAACCAAATGAAACACAACGGAGACCCCAAAACACGTCAAAAACAACACAAAAAGTCCAGGATCATGTCCCCCCCCAAAAAAAAAAACAAACAAACTGATAACCATATATCCACCCCAAAACCACCCTAAACCTTCCTGATATTCTACAAAACCCACAATTTACACTTTTCCACCATGATGACCAACGAGAACCCAACAAAACCAAACAGAGACCACAAAAACCTTAAAAAACACCCCAAACAAAAATGGCATCACCCCCAAAACTGGAAGAAAATACAACAAAACCATAGATCCACCCCAAAACCACCCTACACCTACCTGATGTTCTCCAAAACCCACAATTTACACTTTTCCAACACGATGACCAACGAGAACCCAACAAAACCCAACAGAGACCCCAAAAAACGTCAAAAACACCCCAAACAAGAACGGCATCACCCCCAAAACTGGAAGAAAATCCGCCAAAACCATAGATCCACCCCAAAACCACCCTAAACCTACCTGATGTTCTCCAAAACCCACAATTTACCCTTTTCCAACATGATGACCAACAAGAACCCAACAAAACCCAACGGAGACCCCAAAACACGTTAAAAACACCCCAAAAAAGAACGGCATCACCCCCAAAACTGGAAGAAAACCCCAAATACCATAGATCCACCCCAAAACCACCCTAAACCTACCTGATGTTCTCCTAAGCCCAAAGCACACTCCCAACCACCATAAAACGCATTAGGAACTCAACGAAACGCAACGGAAACCCCAAAACACTTCAAAATCACACGAAGAAAGGAGAGGATCACTCTCCAAAATAGAAGAAAACCCCAAATACCATGAATCCACGCGAAAAGTCCCCCTAAACCTACCTGAAGTTCTCCAAAACCCACAATTTACCCTTTTACAACACGATGACCATGGAAAACCAAATGAAACACAACGGAGACCACAAAACACGTCAAAAACAACACAAAAAATATCGGCATCACCCCCAAAACTGGAAGAAAATCCCCCAAAACCATAGATCCACCCCAAAACCACCCTACACCTACCTGATGTTCTCCAAAACCCACAATTTACACTTTTCCAACACGATGACCAACGAGAACCCAACAAAACCCAACAGAGACCCCAAAAAACGTCAAAAACACCCCAAACAAGAACGGCATCACCCCCAAAACTCGAAGAAAATCCGCCAAAACCATAGATCCACCCCAAAACCACCCTAAACCTACCTGATCTTCTCCAAAACCCACAATCCACTCCTATTTAACATAATGACAAACAAGAACACAACAAAACCTAATGGAGACCCCAAAACACGTCAAAAACACCCCAACAAATATCGGCATCACCCCCAAAACTGGAAGAAAATACAACAAAACCATAGATCCACCCCAAAACCACCCAACACCTACCTGATGTTCTCCAAAACCCACAATTTACCCTTTTCCAACACGATGACCAACGAGAACCCAACAAAACCCAACAGAGACCCCAAAAAACGTCAAAAACACCCCAAACAAGAACGGCATCACCCCCAAAACTCGAAGAAAATCCGCCAAAACCATAGATCCACCCCAAAACCACCCTAAACCTACCTGATCTTCTCCAAAACCCACAATCCACACCTATTTAACATAATGACAAACAAGAACACAACAAAACCTAATGGAGACCCCAAAACACGTCAAAAACACCCCAAAAAATATCGGCATCACCCCCAAAACTGGAAGAAAATCCGCCAAAACCATAGATCCACCCCAAAACCACCCTAAACCTACCTGATGTTCTCCAAAACCCACAATTTACCCTTTTCCAACATGATGACCAACAAGAACCCAACAAAACCCAACGGAGACCCCAAAACACGTTAAAAACACCCCAAAAAAGAACGGCATCACCCCCAAAACTGGAAGAAAACCCCAAATACCATAGATCCACCCCAAAACCACCCTAAACCTACCTGATGTTCTCCTAAGCCCAAAGCACACTCCCAACCACCATAAAACGCATTAGGAACTCAACGAAACGCAACGGAAACCCCAAAACACTTCAAAATCACACGAAGAAAGGAGAGGATCACTCTCCAAAATAGAAGAAAAACCCAAATACCATGAATCCACGCGAAAAGTCCCCCTAAACCTACCTGAAGTTCTCCAAAACCCACAATTTACCCTTTTACAACACGATGACCATGGAAAACCAAATGAAACACAACGGAGACCCCAAAACACGTCAAAAACAACACAAAAAAAAAGTCCAGGATCATGTCCCCCCCCCAAAAAAAAAAAAAAAAAAAAACTGATTACCATATATCCACCCCAAAACCACCCTAAACCTACCTGATATTCTACAAAACCCACAATTTACACTTTTCCACTATGATGACAAACGAGAACCCAACAAAACCAAACAGAGACCCCAAAAACCTTAAAAAACACCCCAAACAAAAATGGCATCACCCCCAAAACTGGAAGAAAATCCCCCAAAACCATAGATCCACCCCAAAACCACCCTACACCTACCTGATGTTCTCCAAAACCCACAATTTACACTTTTCCAACACGATGACCAACGAGAACCCAACAAAACCCAACGGAGACCCCAAAAAACGTCAAAAACACCCCAAACAAGAACGGCATCACCCCCAAAACTCGAAGAAAATCCGCCAAAACCATAGATCCACCCCAAAACCACCCTAAACCTACCTGATCTTCTCCAAAACCCACAATCCACTCCTATTTAACATAATGACAAACAAGAACACAACAAAACCTAATGGAGACCCCAAAACACGTCAAAAACAACACAAAAAATATCGGCATCACCCCCAAAACTGGAAGAAAATCCCCCAAAACCATAGATCCACCCCAAAACCACCCTAAACCTACCTGATGTTCTCCAAAACCCACAATTTACACTTTTCCAACACGATGACCAACGAGAACCCAACAAAACCCAACAGAGACCCCAAAAAACGTCAAAAACACCCCAAACAAGAACGGCATCACCCCCAAAACTGGAAGAAAATCCGCCAAAACCATAGATCCACCCCAAAACCACCCTAAACCTACCTGATGTTCTCCAAAACCCACAATTTACCCTTTTCCAACATGATGACCAACAAGAACCCAACAAAACCCAACGGAGACCCCAAAACACGTTAAAAACACCCCAAAAAAGAACGGCATCACCCCCAAAACTGGAAGAAAACCCCAAATACCATAGATCCACCCCAAAACCACCCTAAACCTACCTGATGTTCTCCTAAGCCCAAAGCACACTCCCAACCACCATAAAACGCATTAGGAACTCAACGAAACGCAACGGAAACCCCAAAACACTTCAAAATCACACGAAGAAAGGAGAGGATCACTCTCCAAAATAGAAGAAAACCCCAAATACCATGAATCCACGCGAAAAGTCCCCCTAAACCTACCTGAAGTTCTCCAAAACCCACAATTTACCCTTTTACAACACGATGACCATGGAAAACCAAATGAAACACAACGGAGACCCCAAAACACGTCAAAAACAACACAAAAAGTCCAGGATCATGTCCCCCCCCCCAAAAAAAAAAAAAAAAAAAAAATGATTACCATATATCCACCCCAAAACCACCCTAAACCTACCTGATATTCTACAAAAACCACAATTTACACTTTTCCACCATGATGACCAACGAGAACCCAACAAAACCAAACAGAGACCCCAAAAACCTTAAAAAACACCCCAAACAAAAATGGCATCACCCCCAAAACTGGAAGAAAATACGCCAAAACCATAGATCCACCCCAAAACCACCCTAAACCTACCTGATGTTCTCCAAAACCCACAATTTACCCTTTTCCAACACGATGACCAACGAGAACCCAACAAAACCCAACAGAGACCCCAAAAAACGTCAAAAACACCCCAAACAAGAACGGCATCACCCCCAAAACTGGAAGAAAATCCGCCAAAACCATAGATCCACCCCAAAACCACCCTAAACCTACCTGATCTTCTCCAAAACCCACAATCCACTCCTATTTAACATAATGACAAACAAGAACACAACAAAACCTAATGGAGACCCCAAAACACGTCAAAAACACCCCAAAAAAAGAACGGCATCACCCCCAAAACTGGAAGAAAATCCACCAAAACCATAGATCCACCCCAAAACCACCCTAAACCTACCTGATGTTCTCCAAAACCCACAATTTACCCTTTTCCAACATGATGACCAACAAGAACCCAACAAAACCCAACGGAGACCCCAAAACACGTTAAAAACACCCCAAAAAAGAACGGCATCACCCCCAAAACTGGAAGAAAACCCCAAATACCATAGATCCACCCCAAAACCACCCTAAACCTACCTGATGTTCTCCTAAGCCCAAAGCACACTCCCAACCACCATAAAACGCATTAGGAACTCAACGAAACGCAACGGAAACCCCAAAACACTTCAAAATCACACGAAGAAAGGAGAGGATCACTCTACAAAATAGAAGAAAACCCCAAATACCATGAATCCACGCGAAAAGTCCCCCTAAACCTACCTGAAGTTCTCCAAAACCCACAACTTACCCTTTTACAACACGATGACCATGGAAAACAAAATGAAACACAACGGAGACCCCAAAACACGTCAAAAACACCCCAAAAAATATCGGCATCACCCCCAAAACTGGAAGAAAATCCACCAAAACCATAGATCCACCCCAAAACCACCCTACACCTACCTGATGTTCTCCAAAACCCACAATTTACACTTTTCCAACACGATGACCAACGAGAACCCAACAAAACCCAACAGAGACCCCAAGAAACGTCAAAAACACCCCAAACAAGAACGGCATCACCCCCAAAACTGGAAGAAAATACGCCAAAACCATAGATCCACCCCAAAACCACCCTAAACCTACTTGATCTTCTCCAAAACCCACAATCCAATCCTATTTAACATAATGACAAACAAGAACACAACAAAACCTAATGGAGACCCCAAAACACGTCAAAAACACCCCAAAAAATATCGGCATCACCCCCAAAACTGGAAGAAAATACAACAAAACCATAGATCCACCCCAAAACCACCCAACACCTACCTGATGTTCTCCAAAACCCACAATTTACACTTTTCCAACACGATGACCAACGAGAACCCAACAAAACCCAACAGAGACCCCAAAAAACGTCAAAAACACCCCAAACAAGAACGGCATCACCCCCAAAACTGGAAGAAAATCCGCCAAAACCATAGATCCACCCCAAAACCACCCTAAACCTACCTGATCTTCTCCAAAACCCACAATCCACTCCTATTTAACATAATGACAAACAAGAACACTACAAAACCTAATGGAGACCACAAAACACGTCAAAAACACCCCAAAAAATATCGGCATCACCCCCAAAACTGGAAGAAAATCCCCCAAAACCATAGATCCACCCCAAAACCACCCTAAACCTACCTGATGTTCTCCAAAACCCACAATTTACCCTTTTCCAACATGATGACCAACAAGAACCCAACAAAACCCAACGGAGACCCCAAAACACGTTAAAAACACCCCAAAAAAGAACGGCATCACCCCCAAAACTGGAAGAAAACCCCAAATACCATAGATCCACCCCAAAACCACCCTAAACCTACCTGATGTTCTCCTAAGCCCAAAGCACACTCCCAACCACCATAAAACGCATTAGGAACTCAACGAAACGCAACGGAAACCCCAAAACACTTCAAAATCACACGAAGAAAGGAGAGGATCACTCTCCAAAATAGAAGAAAACCCCAAATACCATGAATCCACGCGAAAAGTCCCCCTAAACCTACCTGAAGTTCTCCAAAACCCACAATTTACCCTTTTACAACACGATGACCATGGAAAACCAAATGAAACACAACGGAGACCCCAAAACACATCAAAAACACCCCAAAAAATATCGGCATCACCCCCAAAACTGGAAGAAAATCCACCAAAACCATAGATCCACCCCAAAACCACCCTACACCTACCTGATGTTCTCCAAAACCCACAATTTACACTTTTCCAACACGATGACCAACGAGAACCCAACAAAACCCAACAGAGACCCCAAAAAACGTCAAAAACACCCCAAACAAGAACGGCATCACCCCCAAAACTGGAAGAAAATCCGCCAAAACCATAGATCCACCCCAAAACCACCCTAAACCTACCTGATCTTCTCCAAAACCCACAATCCAATCCTATTTAACATAATGACAAACAAGAACACAACAAAACCTAATGGAGACCCCAAAACACGTCAAAAACACCCCAAAAAATATCGGCATCACCCCCAAAACTGGAAGAAAATACGCCAAAACCATAGATCCACCCCAAAACCACCCTAAACCTACCTGATGTTCTCCAAAACCCACAATTTACACTTTTCCAACACGATGACCAACGAGAACCCAACAAAACCCAACAGAGACCCCAAAAAACGTCAAAAACACCCCAAACAAGAACGGCATCACCCCCAAAACTCGAAGAAAATCCGCCAAAACCATAGATCCACCCCAAAACCACCCTAAACCTACCTGATCTTCTCCAAAACCCACAATCCACACCTATTTAACATAATGACCAACAAGAACACAACAAAACCTAATGGAGACCCCAAAACACGTCAAAAACACCCCAAAAAATATCGGCATCACCCCCAAAACTGGAAGAAAATACGCCAAAACCATAGATCCACCCCAAAACCACCCTACACCTACCTGATGTTCTCCAAAACCCACAATTTACCCTTTTCCAACATGATGACCAACAAGAACCCAACAAAACCCAACGGAGACCCCAAAACACGTTAAAAACACCCCAAAAAAGAACGGCATCACCCCCAAAACTGGAAGAAAACCCCAAATACCATAGATCCACCCCAAAACCACCCTAAACCTACCTGATGTTCTCCTAAGCCCAAAGCACACTCCCAACCACCATAAAACGCATTAGGAACTCAACGAAACGCAACGGAAACCCCAAAACACTTCAAAATCACACGAAGAAAGGAGAGGATCACTCTACAAAATAGAAGAAAACCACAAATACCATGAATCCACGCGAAAAGTCCCCCTAAACCTACCTGAAGTTCTCCAAAACCCACAATTTACCCTTTTACAACACGATGACCATGGAAAACCAAATGAAACACAACGGAGACCCCAAAACACGTCAAAAACAACACAAAAAGTCCAGGATCATGTCCCCCCCCCCCAAAAAAAAAAAAAAAAAAAAACTGATTACCATATATCCACCCCAAAACCACCCTAAACCTACCTGATATTCTACAAAACCCACAATTTACACTTTTCCACCATGATGACCAACGAGAACCCAACAAAACCAAACAGAGACCCCAAAAACCTTAAAAAACACCCCAAACAAAAATGGCATCACCCCCAAAACTGGAAGAAAATCCACCAAAACCATAGATCCACCCCAAAACCACCCTACACCTACCTGATGTTCTCCAAAACCCACAATTTACACTTTTCCAACACGATGACCAACGAGAACCCAACAAAACCCAACAGAGACCCCAAAAAACGTCAAAAACACCCCAAACAAGAACGGCATCACCCCCAAAACTCGAAGAAAATCCGCCAAAACCATAGATCCACCCCAAAACCACCCTAAACCTACCTGATCTTCTCCAAAACCCACAATCCACACCTATTTAACATAATGACCAACAAGAACACAACAAAACCTAATGGAGACCCCAAAACACGTCAAAAACACCCCAAAAAATATCGGCATCACCCCCAAAACTGGAAGAAAATACGCCAAAACCATAGATCCACCCCAAAACCACCCTAAACCTACCTGATGTTCTCCAAAACCCACAATTTACCCTTTTCCAACATGATGACCAACAAGAACCCAACAAAACCCAACGGAGACCCCAAAACACGTTAAAAACACCCCAAAAAAGAACGGCATCACCCCCAAAACTGGAAGAAAACCCCAAATACCATAGATCCACCCCAAAACCACCCTAAACCTACCTGATGTTCTCCTAAGCCCAAAGCACACTCCCAACCACCATAAAACGCATTAGGAACTCAACGAAACGCAACGGAAACCCCAAAACACTTCAAAATCACACGAAGAAAGGAGAGGATCACTCTCCAAAATAGAAGAAAAACCCAAATACCATGAATCCACGCGAAAAGTCCCCCTAAACCTACCTGAAGTTCTCCAAAACCCACAATTTACCCTTTTACAACACGATGACCATGGAAAACCAAATGAAACACAACGGAGACCCCAAAACACGTCAAAAACAACACAAAAAGTCCAGGATCATGTACCCCCCCCACCCCAAAAAAAAAAAATAAAAACTGATTACCATATATCCACCCCAAAACCACCCTAAACCTACCTGATATTCTACAAAACCCACAATTTACACTTTTCCACCATGATGACCAACGAGAACCCAACAAAACCAAACAGAGACCCCAAAAACCTTAAAAAACACCCCAAACAAAAATGGCATCACCCCCAAAACTGGAAGAAAATCCCCCAAAACCATAGATCCACCCCAAAACCACCCTACACCTACCTGATGTTCTCCAAAACCCACAATTTACACTTTTCCAACAAGATGACCAACGAGAACCCAACAAAACCCAACAGAGACCCCAAAAAACGTCAAAAACACCCCAAACAAGAACGGCATCACCCCCAAAACTGGAAGAAAATCCGCCAAAACCATAGATCCACCCCAAAACCACCCTAAACCTACCTGATCTTCTCCAAAACCCACAATCCACTCCTATTTAACATAATGACAAACAAGAACACAACAAAACCTAATGGAGACCCCAAAACACGTCAAAAACAACACAAAAAATATCGGCATCACCCCCAAAACTGGAAGAAAATACAACAAAACCATAGATCCACCCCAAAACCACCCAACACCTACCTGATGTTCTCCAAAACCCACAATTTACCCTTTTCCAACACGATGACCAACGAGAACCCAACAAAACCCAACAGAGACCCCAAAAAACGTCAAAAACACCCCAAACAAGAACGGCATCACCCCCAAAACTCGAAGAAAATCCGCCAAAACCATAGATCCACCCCAAAACCACCCTAAACCTACCTGATCTTCTCCAAAACCCACAATCCACTCCTATTTAACATAATGACAAACAAGAACACTACAAAACCTAATGGAGACCACAAAACACGTCAAAAACACCCCAAAAAATATCGGCATCACCCCCAAAACTGGAAGAAAATCCCCCAAAACCATAGATCCACCCCAAAACCACCCTAAACCTACCTGATGTTCTCCAAAACCCACAATTTACCCTTTTCCAACATGATGACCAACAAGAACCCAACAAAACCCAACGGAGACCCCAAAACACGTTAAAAACACCCCAAAAAAGAACGGCATCACCCCCAAAACTGGAAGAAAACCCCAAATACCATAGATCCACCCCAAAACCACCCTAAACCTACCTGATGTTCTCCTAAGCCCAAAGCACACTCCCAACCACCATAAAACGCATTAGGAACTCAACGAAACGCAACGGAAACCCCAAAACACTTCAAAATCACACGAAGAAAGGAGAGGATCACTCTCCAAAATAGAAGAAAACCCCAAATACCATGAATCCACGCGAAAAGTCCCCCTAAACCTACCTGAAGTTCTCCAAAACCCACAATTTACCCTTTTACAACACGATGACCATGGAAAACAAAATGAAACACAACGGAGACCCCAAAACACGTCAAAAACACCCCAAAAAATATCGGCATCACCCCCAAAACTGGAAGAAAATCCCCCAAAACCATAGATCCACCCCAAAACCACCCTACACCTACCTGATGTTCTCCAAAACCCACAATTTACACTTTTCCAACACGATGACCAACGAGAACCCAACAAAACCCAACAGAGACCCCAAAAAACGTCAAAAACACCCCAAACAAGAACGGCATCACCCCCAAAACTGGAAGAAAATCCGCCAAAACCATAGATCCACCCCAAAACCACCCTAAACCTACCTGATCTTCTCCAAAACCCACAATCCACTCCTATTTAACATAATGACAAACAAGAACACAACAAAACCTAATGGAGACCCCAAAACACGTCAAAAACACCCCAAAAAATATCGGCATCACCCCCAAAACTGGAAGAAAATACAACAAAACCATAGATCCACCCCAAAACCACCCAACACCTACCTGATGTTCTCCAAAACCCACAATTTACCCTTTTCCAACACGATGACCAACGAGAACCCAACAAAACCCAACAGAGACCCCAAAAAACGTCAAAAACACCCCAAACAAGAACGGCATCACCCCCAAAACTGGAAGAAAATCCGCCAAAACCATAGATCCACCCCAAAACCACCCTAAACCTACCTGATCTTCTCCAAAACCCACAATCCACTCCTATTTAACATAATGACAAACAAGAACACTACAAAACCTAATGGAGACCACAAAACACGTCAAAAACACCCCAAAAAATATCGGCATCACCCCCAAAACTGGAAGAAAATCCGCCAAAACCATAGATCCACCCCAAAACCACCCTACACCTACCTGATGTTCTCCAAAACCCACAATTTACCCTTTTCCAACATGATGACCAACAAGAACCCAACAAAACCCAACGGAGACCCCAAAACACGTTAAAAACACCCCAAAAAAGAACGGCATCACCCCCAAAACTGGAAGAAAACCCCAAATACCATAGATCCACCCCAAAACCACCCTAAACCTACCTGATGTTCTCCTAAGCCCAAAGCACACTCCCAACCACCATAAAACGCATTAGGAACTCAACGAAACGCAACGGAAACCCCAAAACACTTCAAAATCACACGAAGAAAGGAGAGGATCACTCTCCAAAATAGAAGAAAACCCCAAATACCATGAATCCACGCGAAAAGTCCCCCTAAACCTACCTGAAGTTCTCCAAAACCCACAATTTACCCTTTTACAACACGATGACCATGGAAAACCAAATGAAACACAACGGAGACCCCAAAACACGTCAAAAACAACACAAAAAGTCCAGGATCATGTCACCACCCCAAAAAAAAAAAAAAAAAAAACTGATTACCATATATCCACCCCAAAACCACCCTAAACCTACCTGATATTCTACAAAACCCACAATTTACACTTTTCCACCATGATGACAAACGAGAACCCAACAAAACCAAACAGAGACCCCTAAAACCTTAAAAAACAACACAAACAAGAACGGCATCACACCCAAAACTGGAAGAAAATCCGCCAAAACCATAGATCCACCCCAAAACCACCCTAAACCTACCTGATGTTCTCCAAAACCCACAATTTACCCTTTTCCAACATGATGACCAACAAGAACCCAACAAAACCCAACGGAGACCCCAAAACACGTTAAAAACACCCCAAAAAAGAACGGCATCACCCCCAAAACTGGAAGAAAACCCCAAATACCATAGATCCACCCCAAAACCACCCTAAACCTACCTGATGTTCTCCTAAGCCCAAAGCACACTCCCAACCACCATAAAACGCATTAGGAACTCAACGAAACGCAACGGAAACCCCAAAACACTTCAAAATCACACGAAGAAAGGAGAGGATCACTCTACAAAATAGAAGAAAACCCCAAATACCATGAATCCACGCGAAAAGTCCCCCTAAACCTACCTGAAGTTCTCCAAAACCCACAATTTACCCTTTTACAACACGATGACCATGGAAAACAAAATGAAACACAACGGAGACCCCAAAACACGTCAAAAACACCCCAAAAAATATCGGCATCACCCCCAAAACTGGAAGAAAATCCACCAAAACCATAGATCCACCCCAAAACCACCCTACACCTACCTGATGTTCTCCAAAACCCACAATTTACACTTTTCCAACACGATGACCAACGAGAACCCAACAAAACCCAACAGAGACCCCAAAAAACGTCAAAAACACCCCAAACAAGAACGGCATCACCCCCAAAACTGGAAGAAAATCCGCCAAAACCATAGATCCACCCCAAAACCACCCTAAACCTACCTGATCTTCTCCAAAACCCACAATCCACTCCTATTTAACATAATGACAAACAAGAACACAACAAAACCTAATGGAGACCCCAAAACACGTCAAAAACACCCCAAAAAATATCGGCATCACCCCCAAAACTGGAAGAAAATACGCCAAAAGCATAGATCCACCCCAAAACCACCCTAAACCTACCTGATCTTCTCCAAAACCCACAATTTACCCTTTTCCAACACGATGACCAACGAGAACCCAACAAAACCCAACAGAGACCCCAAAAAACGTCAAAAACACCCCAAACAAGAACGGCATCACCCCCAAAACTGGAAGAAAATCCGCCAAAACCATAGATCCACCCCAAAACCACCCTAAACCTACCTGATCTTCTCCAAAACCCACAATCCACACCTATTTAACATAATGACAAACAAGAACACAACAAAACCTAATGGAGACCCCAAAACACGTCAAAAACACCCCAAAAAATATCGGCATCACCCCCAAAACTGGAAGAAAATCCGCCAAAACCATAGATCCACCCCAAAACCACCCTAAACCTACCTGATGTTCTCCAAAACCCACAATTTACCCTTTTCCAACATGATGACCAACAAGAACCCAACAAAACCCAACGGAGACCCCAAAACACGTTAAAAACACCCCAAAAAAGAACGGCATCACCCCCAAAACTGGAAGAAAACCCCAAATACCATAGATCCACCCCAAAACCACCCTCAACCTACCTGATGTTCTCCTAAGCCCAAAGCACACTCCCAACCACCATAAAACGCATTAGGAACTCAACGAAACGCAACGGAAACCCCAAAACACTTCAAAATCACACGAAGAAAGGAGAGGATCACTCTCCAAAATAGAAGAAAAACCCAAATACCATGAATCCACGCGAAAAGTCCCCCTAAACCTACCTGAAGTTCTCCAAAACCCACAATTTACCCTTTTACAACACGATGACCATGGAAAACCAAATGAAACACAACGGAGACCCCAAAACACGTCAAAAACAACACAAAAAGTCCAGGATCATGTCCCCCCCCCAAAAAAAAAAAAAAAAAAAAACTGATTACCATATATCCACCCCAAAACCACCCTAAACCTACCTGATATTCTACAAAACCCACAATTTACACTTTTCCACCATGATGACAAACGAGAACCCAACAAAACCAAACAGAGACCCCAAAAACCTTAAAAAACACCCCAAACAAAAATGGCATCACCCCCAAAACTGGAAGAAAATCCACCAAAACCATAGATCCACCCCAAAACCACCCTACACCTACCTGATGTTCTCCAAAACCCACAATTTACACTTTTCCAACACGATGACCAACGAGAACCCAACAAAACCCAACGGAGACCCCAAAAAACGTCAAAAACACCCCAAACAAGAACGGCATCACCCCCAAAACTCGAAGAAAATCCGCCAAAACCATAGATCCACCCCAAAACCACCCGAAACCTACCTGATCTTCTCCAAAACCCACAATCCACTCCTATTTAACATAATGACAAACAAGAACACAACAAAACCTAATGGAGACCCCAAAACACGTCAAAAACAACACAAAAAATATCGGCATCACCCCCAAAACTGGAAGAAAATCCCCCAAAACCATAGATCCACCCCAAAACCACCCTAAACCTACCTGATGTTCTCCAAAACCCACAATTTACACTTTTCCAACACGATGACCAACGAGAACCCAACAAAACCAAACAGAGACCCCTAAAACCTTAAAAAACAACACAAACAAGAACGGCATCACCCCCAAAACTGGAAGAAAATCCGCCAAAACCATAGATCCACCCCAAAACCACCCTAAACCTACCTGATGTTCTCCAAAACCCACAATTTACCCTTTTCCAACATGATGACCAACAAGAACCCAACAAAACCCAACGGAGACCCCAAAACACGTTAAAAACACCCCAAAAAAGAACGGCATCACCCCCAAAACTGGAAGAAAACCCCAAATACCATAGATCCACCCCAAAACCACCCTAAACCTACCTGATGTTCTCCTAAGCCCAAAGCACACTCCCAACCACCATAAAACGCATTAGGAACTCAACGAAACGCAACGGAAACCCCAAAACACTTCAAAATCACACGAAGAAAGGAGAGGATCACTCTCCAAAATAGAAGAAAAACCCAAATACCATGAATCCACGCGAAAAGTCCCCCTAAACCTACCTGAAGTTCTCCAAAACCCACAATTTACCCTTTTACAACACGATGACCATGGAAAACCAAATGAAACACAACGAAGACCCCAAAACACGTCAAAAACAACACAAAAAGTCCAGGATCATGTCCCCCCCCCCAAAAAAAAAAAAAAAAAAAAACTGATTACCATATATCCACCCCAAAACCACCCTAAACCTACCTGATATTCTACAAAAACCACAATTTACACTTTTCCACCATGATGACCAACGAGAACCCAACAAAACCCAACAGAGACCCCAAAAACCTTAAAAAACACCCCAAACAAAAATGGCATCACCCCCAAAACTGGAAGAAAATACACCGAAACCATAGATCCACCCCAAAACCACCCAACACCTACCTGATGTTCTCCAAAACCCACAATTTACCCTTTTCCAACACGATGACCAACGAGAACCCAACAAAACCCAACAGAGACCCCAAAAAACGTCAAAAACACCCCAAACAAGAACGGCATCACCCCCAAAACTGGAAGAAAATCCGCCAAAACCATAGATCCACCCCAAAACCACCCTAAACCTACCTGATCTTCTCCAAAACCCACAATCCACTCCTATTTAACATAATGACAAACAAGAACACAACAAAACCTAATGGAGACCCCAAAACACGTCAAAAACACCCCAAAAAAGAACGGCATCACCCCCAAAACTGGAAGAAAATCCACCAAAACCATAGATCCACCCCAAAACCACCCTAAACCTACCTGATCTTCTCCAAAACCCACAATTTACCCTTTTCCAACATGATGACCAACAAGAACCCAACAAAACCCAACGGAGACCCCAAAACACGTTAAAAACACCCCAAAAAAGAACGGCATCACCCCCAAAACTGGAAGAAAACCCCAAATACCATAGATCCACCCCAAAACCACCCTAAACCTACCTGATGTTCTCCTAAGCCCAAAGCACACTCCCAACCACCATAAAACGCATTAGGAACTCAACGAAACGCAACGGAAACCCCAAAACACTTCAAAATCACACGAAGAAAGGAGAGGATCACTCTCCAAAATAGAAGAAAACCCCAAATACCATGAATCCACGCGAAAAGTCCCCCTAAACCTACCTGAAGTTCTCCAAAACCCACAATTTACCCTTTTACAACACGATGACCATGGAAAACAAAATGAAACACAACGGAGACCCCAAAACACGTCAAAAACAACACAAAAAATATCGGCATCACCCCCAAAACTGGAAGAAAATCCACCAAAACCATAGATCCACCCCAAAACCACCCTACACCTACCTGATGTTCTCCAAAACCCACAATTTACACTTTTCCAACACGATGACCAACGAGAACCCAACAAAACCCAACAGAGACCCCAAAAAACGTCAAAAACACCCCAAACAAGAACGGCATCACCCCCAAAACTCGAAGAAAATCCGCCAAAACCATAGATCCACCCCAAAACCACCCTAAACCTACCTGATCTTCTCCAAAACCCACAATCCAATCCTATTTAACATAATGACAAACAAGAACACAACAAAACCTAATGGAGACCCCAAAACACGTCAAAAACACCCCAAAAAATATCGGCATCACCCCCAAAACTGGAAGAAAATACGCCAAAACCATAGATCCACCCCAAAACCACCCTAAACCTACCTGATGTTCTCCAAAACCCACAATTTACCCTTTTCCAACACGATGACCAACGAGAACCCAACAAAACCCAACAGAGACCCCAAAAAACGTCAAAAACACCCCAAACAAGAACGGCATCACCCCCAAAACTGGAAGAAAATCCGCCAAAACCATAGATCCACCCCAAAACCACCCTAAACCTACCTGATCTTCTCCAAAACCCACAATCCACTCCTATTTAACATAATGACAAACAAGAACACAACAAAACCTAATGGAGACCCCAAAACACGTCAAAAACACCCCAAAAAAGAACGGCATCACCCCCAAAACTGGAAGAAAATCCACCAAAACCATAGATCCACCCCAAAACCACCCTAAACCTACCTGATGTTCTCCAAAACCCACAATTTACCCTTTTCCAACATGATGACCAACAAGAACCCAACAAAACCCAACGGAGACCCCAAAACACGTTAAAAACACCCCAAAAAAGAACGGCATCACCCCCAAAACTGGAAGAAAACCCCAAATACCATAGATCCACCCCAAAACCACCCTAAACCTACCTGATGTTCTCCTAAGCCCAAAGCACACTCCCAACCACCATAAAACGCATTAGGAACTCAACGAAACGCAACGGAAACCCCAAAACACTTCAAAATCACACGAAGAAAGGAGAGGATCACTCTACAAAATAGAAGAAAACCCCAAATACCATGAATCCACGCGAAAAGTCCCCCTAAACCTACCTGAAGTTCTCCAAAACCCACAACTTACCCTTTTACAACACGATGACCATGGAAAACAAAATGAAACACAACGGAGACCCCAAAACACGTCAAAAACACCCCAAAAAATATCGGCATCACCCCCAAAACTGGAAGAAAATCCACCAAAACCATAGATCCACCCAAAACCACCCTACACCTACCTGATGTTCTCCAAAACCCACAATTTACACTTTTCCAACACGATGACCAACGAGAACCCAACAAAACCCAACAGAGACCCAAAAAACGTCAAAAACACCCCAAACAAGAACGGCATCACCCCCAAAACTCGAAGAAAATCCGCCAAAAACCATAGATCCACCCCAAAACCACCCTAAACCTACTTGATCTTCTCCAAAACCCACAATCCAATCCTATTTTAACATAATGACAAACAAGAACACAACAAAACCTAATGGAGACCCCAAAACACGTCAAAAACACCCCAAAAAATATCGGCATCACCCCCAAAACTGGAAGAAATACAACAAAACCATAGATCCACCCCAAAACCACCCTAAACCTACCTGATCTTCTCCAAAACCCACAATTTACCCTTTTCCAACACGATGACCAACGAGGAACCAACAAAACCCAACAGAGACCCCAAAAAACGTCAAAAACACCCCAAACAAGAACGGCATCACCCCAAAACTGGAAGAAAATCCGCCAAAACCATAGATCCACCCCAAAACCACCCTAAACCTACCTGATCTTCTCCAAAACCCACAATCCACACCTATTTAACATAATGACCAACAAGAACACAACAAAACCTAATGGAGACCCCAAAACACGTCAAAAACACCCAAAAATGATCGGCATCACCCCCAAAACTGGAAGAAAATACGCCAAAACCATAGATCCACCCCAAAACCACCCTAAACCTACCTGATCTTCTCCAAAACCCACAATCCACACCTATTTAACATAATGACCAACAAGAACACAACAAAACCTAATGGAGACCCCAAAACACGTCAAAAACACCCCAAAAAATATCGGCATCACCCCCAAAACTGGAAGAAAATACGCCAAAACCATAGATCACCCCAAAACCACCCTAAACCTACCTGATGTTCTCCAAAACCCACAATTTACCCTTTTCCAACATGATGACCAACAAGAACCCAACAAAACCCAACGGAGACCCCAAAACACGTTAAAAACACCCCAAAAAAGAACGGCATCACCCCCAAAACTGGAAGAAAACCCCAAATACCATAGATCCACCCCAAAACCACCCTAAACCTACCTGATGTTCTCCTAAGCCCAAAGCACACTCCCAACCACCATAAAACGCATTAGGAACTCAACGAAACGCAACGGAAACCCCAAAACACTTCAAAATCACACGAAGAAAGGAGAGGATCACTCTACAAAATAGAAGAAAACCCCAAATACCATGAATCCACGCGAAAAGTCCCCCTAAACCTACCTGAAGTTCTCCAAAACCCACAACTTACCCTTTTACAACACGATGACCATGGAAAACAAAATGAAACACAACGGAGACCCCAAAACACGTCAAAAACACCCCAAAAAATATCGGCATCACCCCCAAAACTGGAAGAAAATCCACCAAAACCATAGATCCACCCCAAAACCACCCTACACCTACCTGATGTTCTCCAAAACCCACAATTTACACTTTTCCAACACGATGACCAACGAGAACCCAACAAAACCCAACAGAGACCCCAAAAAACGTCAAAAACACCCCAAACAAGAACGGCATCACCCCCAAAACTCGAAGAAAATCCGCCAAAACCATAGATCCACCCCAAAACCACCCTAAACCTACTTGATCTTCTCCAAAACCCACAATCCAATCCTATTTAACATAATGACAAACAAGAACACAACAAAACCTAATGGAGACCCCAAAACACGTCAAAAACACCCCAAAAAATATCGGCATCACCCCCAAAACTGGAAGAAAATACGCCAAAACCATAGATCCACCCCAAAACCACCCTAAACCTACCTGATCTTCTCCAAAACCCACAATTTACCCTTTTCCAACACGATGACCAACGAGAATCCAACAAAACCCAACAGAGACCCCAAAAAACGTCAAAAACACCCCAAACAAGAACGGCATCACCCCCAAAACTCGAAGAAAATCCGCCAAAACCATAGATCCACCCCAAAACCACCCTAAACCTACCTGATCTTCTCCAAAACCCACAATCCACACCTATTTAACATAATGACCAACAAGAACACAACAAAACCTAATGGAGACCCCAAAACACGTCAAAAACACCCCAAAAAATATCGGCATCACCCCCAAAACTGGAAGAAAATACGCCAAAACCATAGATCCACCCCAAAACCACCCTAAACCTACCTGATCTTCTCCAAAACCCACAATCCACACCTATTTAACATAATGACCAACAAGAACACAACAAAACCTAATGGAGACCCCAAAACACGTCAAAAACACCCCAAAAAATATCGGCATCACCCCCAAAACTGGAAGAAAATACGCCAAAACCATAGATCCACCCCAAAACCACCCTAAACCTACCTGATGTTCTCCAAAACCCACAATTTACCCTTTTCCAACATGATGACCAACAAGAACCCAACAAAACCCAACGGAGACCCCAAAACACGTTAAAAACACCCCAAAAAAGAACGGCATCACCCCCAAAACTGGAAGAAAACCCCAAATACCATAGATCCACCCCAAAACCACCCTAAACCTACCTGATGTTCTCCTAAGCCCAAAGCACACTCCCAACCACCATAAAACGCATTAGGAACTCAACGAAACGCAACGGAAACCCCAAAACACTTCAAAATCACACGAAGAAAGGAGAGGATCACTCTACAAAATAGAAGAAAACCCCAAATACCATGAATCCACGCGAAAAGTCCCCCTAAACCTACCTGAAGTTCTCCAAAACCCACAACTTACCCTTTTACAACACGATGACCATGAAAACAAAATGAAACACAACGGAGACCCCAAAACACGTCAAAAACACCCCAAAAAATATCGGCATCACCCCCAAAAATGGAAGAAAATCCACCAAAACCATAGATCCACCCCAAAACCACCCTACACCTACCTGATGTTCTCCAAAACCACAATTTACACTTTTCCAACACGATGACCAACGAGAACCCAACAAAACCCAACAGAGACCCAAAAAAACGTCAAAAACACCCCAAACAAGAACGGCATCACCCCAAAACTCGAAGAAAATCCGCCAAAACCATAGATCCACCCCAAAACCACCCTAAACCTACTTGATCTTCTCCAAACCCACAATCCAATCCTATTTAACATAATGACAAACAAGAACACAACAAAACCTAATGGAGACCCCAAAACACGTCAAAAACAACACAAAAAATATCGGCATCACCCCCAAAAACTGGAAGAAAATACAACAAAACCATAGATCCACCCCAAAACCACCCCAACACCTACCTGATGTTCTCCAAAACCCACAATTTACACTTTTCCAACACGATGACCAACGAGAACCCAACAAAACCCAACAGAGACCCCAAAAAACGTCAAAAAACACCCCAAACAAGAACGGCATCACCAAAACTGGAAGAAATCCGCCAAAACCATAGATCCACCCCAAAACCACCCTAAACCTACCTGATCTTCTCCAAAACCCACAATCCACTCCTATTTAACATAATGACAAACAAGAACACTACAAAACCTAATGGAGACCACAAAACACGTCAAAAACACCCCAAAAAATATCGGCATCACCCCCAAAACTGAAGAAAATCCCCCAAAACCATAGATCCACCCCAAAACCACCCTAACCTACCTGATGTTCTCCAAAACCCACAATTTACCCTTTTCCAACATGATGACCAACAAGAAACAAGAACCCAACAAAACCCAACGGAGACCCCAAAACACGTTAAAAACACCCCAAAAAAGAACGGCATCACCCCCAAAACTGGAAGAAAACCCCAAATACCATAGATCCACCCCAAAACCACCCTAAACCTACCTGATGTTCTCCTAAGCCCAAAGCACACTCCCAACCACCATAAAACGCATTAGGAACTCAACGAAACGCAACGGAAACCCCAAAACACTTCAAAATCACACGAAGAAAGGAGAGGATCACTCTCCAAAATAGAAGAAAACCCCAAATACCATGAATCCACGCGAAAAGTCCCCCTAAACCTACCTGAAGTTCTCCAAAACCCACAATTTACCCTTTTACAACACGATGACCATGGAAAACCAAATGAAACACAACGGAGACCCCAAAACACGTCAAAAACACCCCAAAAAATATCGGCATCACCCCCAAAACTGGAAGAAAATCCACCAAAACCATAGATCCACCCCAAAACCACCCTACACCTACCTGATGTTCTCCAAAACCCACAATTTACACTTTTCCAACACGATGACCAACGAGAACCCAACAAAACCCAACAGAGACCCCAAAAAACGTCAAAAACACCCCAAACAAGAACGGCATCACCCCCAAAACTGGAAGAAAATCCGCCAAAACCATAGATCCACCCCAAAACCACCCTAAACCTACCTGATCTTCTCCAAAACCCACAATCCAATCCTATTTAACATAATGACAAACAAGAACACAACAAAACCTAATGGAGACCCCAAAACACGTCAAAAACACCCCAAAAAATATCGGCATCACCCCCAAAACTGGAAGAAAAATACGCCAAAACCATAGATCCACCCCAAAACCACCCTAAACCTACCTGATGTTCTCCAAAACCCACAATTTACACTTTTCCAACACGATGACCAACGAGAACCCAACAAAACCCAACAGAGACCCCAAAAACGTCAAAAACACCCCAAACAAGAACGGCATCACCCCCAAAACTCGAAGAAAATCCGCCAAAACCATAGATCCACCCCAAAACCACCCTAAACCTACCTGATCTTCTCCAAAACCCACAATCCACACCTATTTAACATAATGACCAACAAGAACACAACAAAACCTAATGGAGACCCCAAAACACGTCAAAAACACCCCAAAAAATATCGGCATCACCCCCAAAACTGGAAGAAAATACGCCAAAACCATAGATCCACCCCCAAAACCACCCTACACCTACCTGATGTTCTCCAAAACCCACAATTTACCCTTTTCCAACATGATGACCAACAAGAACCCAACAAAACCCAACGGAGACCCCAAAACACGTTAAAAACACCCCAAAAAAGAACGGCATCACCCCCAAAACTGGAAGAAAACCCCAAATACCATAGATCCACCCCAAAACCACCCTAAACCTACCTGATGTTCTCCTAAGCCCAAAGCACACTCCCAACCACCATAAAACGCATTAGGAACTCAACGAAACGCAACGGAAACCCCAAAACACTTCAAAATCACACGAAGAAAGGAGAGGATCACTCTACAAAATAGAAGAAAACCCCAAATACCATGAATCCACGCGAAAAGTCCCCCTAAACCTACCTGAAGTTCTCCAAAACCCACAATTTACCCTTTTACAACACGATGACCATGGAAAACAAAATGAAACAGAACGGAGACCCCAAAACACGTCAAAAACAACACAAAAAGTCCAGGATCATGTCCCCCCCCCCACCCCAAAAAAAAAAAAAAAAACTGATTACCATATATCCACCCCAAAACCACCCTAAACCTACCTGATATTCTACAAAAACCACAATTTACACTTTTCCACCATGATGACCAACGAGAACCCAACAAAACCAAACGGAGACCCCAAAAACCTTAAAAAACACCCCAAACAAAAATGGCATCACCCCCAAAACTGGAAGAAAATCCACCAAAACCATAGATCCACCCCAAAACCACCCTACACCTACCTGATGTTCTCCAAAACCCACAATTTACACTTTTCCAACACGATGACCAACGAGAACCCAACAAAACCCAACAGAGACCCCAAAAAACGTCAAAAACACCCCAAACAAGAACGGCATCACCCCCAAAACTGGAAGAAAATCCGCCAAAACCATAGATCCACCCCAAAACCACCCTAAACCTACCTGATCTTCTCCAAAACCCACAATCCACACCTATTTAACATAATGACCAACAAGAACACAACAAAACCTAATGGAGACCCCAAAACACGTCAAAAACACCCCAAAAAATATCGGCATCACCCCCAAAACTGGAAGAAAATCCCCCAAAACCATAGATCCACCCCAAAACCACCCTAAACCTACCTGATGTTCTCCAAAACCCACAATTTACCCTTTTCCAACATGATGACCAACAAGAACCCAACAAAACCCAACGGAGACCCCAAAACACGTTAAAAACACCCCAAAAAAGAACGGCATCACCCCCAAAACTGGAAGAAAACCCCAAATACCATAGATCCACCCCAAAACCACCCTAAACCTACCTGATGTTCTCCTAAGCCCAAAGCACACTCCCAACCACCATAAAACGCATTAGGAACTCAACGAAACGCAACGGAAACCCCAAAACACTTCAAAATCACACGAAGAAAGGAGAGGATCACTCTCCAAAATAGAAGAAAAACCCAAATACCATGAATCCACGCGAAAAGTCCCCCTAAACCTACCTGAAGTTCTCCAAAACCCACAATTTACCCTTTTACAACACGATGACCATGGAAAACAAAATGAAACACAACGGAGACCCCAAAACACATCAAAAACACCCCAAAAAATATCGGCATCACCCCCAAAACTGGAAGAAAATCCACCAAAACCATAGATCCACCCCAAAACCACCCTACACCTACCTGATGTTCTCCAAAACCCACAATTTACACTTTTCCAACACGATGACCAACGAGAACCCAACAAAACCCAACAGAGACCCCAAAAAACGTCAAAAACACCCCAAACAAGAACGGCATCACCCCCAAAACTGGAAGAAAATCCGCCAAAACCATAGATCCACCCCAAAACCACCCTAAACCTACCTGATCTTCTCCAAAACCCACAATCCACTCCTATTTAACATAATGACAAACAAGAACACAACAAAACCTAATGGAGACCCCAAAACACGTCAAAAACACCCCAAAAAATATCGGCATCACCCCCAAAACTGGAAGAAAATACAACAAAACCATAGATCCACCCCAAAACCACCCAACACCTACCTGATGTTCTCCAAAACCCACAATTTACCCTTTTCCAACACGATGACCAACGAGAACCCAACAAAACCCAACAGAGACCCCAAAAAACGTCAAAAACACCCCAAACAAGAACGGCATCACCCCCAAAACTGGAAGAAAATCCGCCAAAACCATAGATCCACCCCAAAACCACCCTAAACCTACCTGATCTTCTCCAAAACCCACAATCCACTCCTATTTAACATAATGACAAACAAGAACACTACAAAACCTAATGGAGACCACAAAAACACGTCAAAAACACCCCAAAAAATATCGGCATCACCCCCAAAACTGGAAGAAAATCCCCCAAAACCATAGATCCACCCCAAAACCACCCTACACCTACCTGATGTTCTCCAAAACCCACAATTTACCCTTTTCCAACATGATGACCAACAAGAACCCAACAAAACCCAACGGAGACCCCAAAACACGTTAAAAACACCCCAAAAAAGAACGGCATCACCCCCAAAACTGGAAGAAAACCCCAAATACCATAGATCCACCCCAAAACCACCCTAAACCTACCTGATGTTCTCCTAAGCCCAAAGCACACTCCCAACCACCATAAAACGCATTAGGAACTCAACGAAACGCAACGGAAACCCCAAAACACTTCAAAATCACACGAAGAAAGGAGAGGATCACTCTCCAAAATAGAAGAAAACCCCAAATACCATGAATCCACGCGAAAAGTCCCCCTAAACCTACCTGAAGTTCTCCAAAACCCACAATTTACCCTTTTACAACACGATGACCATGGAAAACCAAATGAAACACAACGGAGACCCCAAAACACGTCAAAAACAACACAAAAAGTCCAGGATCATGTCACCACCCCAAAAAAAAAAAAAAAAAAAACTGATTACCATATATCCACCCCAAAACCACCCTAAACCTACCTGATATTCTACAAAACCCACAATTTACACTTTTCCACCATGATGACAAACGAGAACCCAACAAAACCAAACAGAGACCCCTAAAACCTTAAAAAACAACACAAACAAGAACGGCATCACACCCAAAACTGGAAGAAAATCCGCCAAAACCATAGATCCACCCCAAAACCACCCTAAACCTACCTGATGTTCTCCAAAACCCACAATTTACCCTTTTCCAACATGATGACCAACAAGAACCCAACAAAACCCAACGGAGACCCCAAAACACGTTAAAAACACCCCAAAAAAGAACGGCATCACCCCCAAAACTGGAAGAAAACCCCAAATACCATAGATCCACCCCAAAACCACCCTAAACCTACCTGATGTTCTCCTAAGCCCAAAGCACACTCCCAACCACCATAAAACGCATTAGGAACTCAACGAAACGCAACGGAAACCCCAAAACACTTCAAAATCACACGAAGAAAGGAGAGGATCACTCTCCAAAATAGAAGAAAACCCCAAATACCATGAATCCACGCGAAAAGTCCCCCTAAACCTACCTGAAGTTCTCCAAAACCCACAATTTACCCTTTTACAACACGATGACCATGGAAAACCAAATGAAACACAACGGACACCCCAAAACACGTCAAAAACACCCCAAAAAATATCGGCATCACCCCCAAAACTGGAAGAAAATCCACCAAAACCATAGATCCACCCCAAAAACCACCCTACACCTACCTGATGTTCT
Organism: Aythya ferina; assembly: GCF_964211825.1. Classification (NCBI taxonomy): domain Eukaryota; kingdom Metazoa; phylum Chordata; class Aves; order Anseriformes; family Anatidae; genus Aythya; species Aythya ferina. Next base: position 43,297 of record NW_028181079.1, read on the forward strand.
CCAAAACCCACAATTTACACTTTTCCAACACGATGACCAACGAGAACCCAACAAAACCCAACAGAGACCCCAAAAAACGTCAAAAACACCCCAAACAAGAACGGCATCACCCCCAAAACTGGAAGAAAATCCGCCAAAACCATAGATCCACCCCAAAACCACCCTAAACCTACCTGATCTTCTCCAAAACCCACAATCCACTCCTATTTAACATAATGACAAACAAGAACACAACAAAACCTAATGGAGACCCCAAAACACGTCAAAAACACCCCAAAAAATATCGGCATCACCCCCAAAACTGGAAGAAAATACGCCAAAACCATAGATCCACCCCAAAACCACCCTAAACCTACCTGATCTTCTCCAAAACCCACAATTTACCCTTTTCCAACACGATGACCAACGAGAACCCAACAAAACCCAACAGAGACCCCAAAAAACGTCAAAAACACCCCAAACAAGAACGGCATCACCCCCAAAACTGGAAGAAAATCCCCCAAAACCATAGATCCACCCCAAAACCACCCTAAACCTTCCTGATCTTCTCCAAAACCCACAATCCACACCTATTTAACATAATAACCAACAAGAACACAACAAAACCTAATGGAGACCACAAAACACGTCAAAAACACCCCAAAAAATATCGGCATCACCCCCAAAACTGGAAGAAAATCCGCCAAAACCATAGATCCACCCCAAAACCACCCTAAACCTACCTGATGTTCTCCAAAACCCACAATTTACCCTTTTCCAACATGATGACCAACAAGAACCCAACAAAACCCAACGGAGACCCCAAAACACGTTAAAAACACCCCAAAAAAGAACGGCATCACCCCCAAAACTGGAAGAAAACCCCAAATACCATAGATCCACCCAAAACCACCCTAAACCTACCTGATGTTCTCCTAAGCCCAAAGCACACTCCCAACCACCATAAAACGCATTAGGAACTCAACGAAACGCAACGGAAACCCCAAAACACTTCAAAATCACACGAAGAAAGGAGAGGATCACTCTCCAAAATAGAAGAAAACCCCAAATACCATGAATCCACGCGAAAAGTCCCCCTAAACCTACCTGAAGTTCTCCAAAACCCACAATTTACCCTTTTACAACACGATGACCATGGAAAACCAAATGAAACACAACGGACACCCCAAAACACGTCAAAAACAACACAAAAAGTCCAGGATCATGTCCCCCCCCCCAAAAAAAAAAAAAAAAAAAAACTGATTACCATATATCCACCCCAAAAACACCCTAAACCTACCTGATATTCTACAAAACCCACAATTTACACTTTTCCACCATGATGACAAACGAGAACCCAACAAAACCAAACAGAGACCCCAAAAACCTTAAAAAACACCCCAAACAAAAATGGCATCACCCCCAAAACTGGAAGAAAATCCACCAAAACCATAGATCCACCCCAAAACCACCCTACACCTACCTGATGTTCTCCAAAACCCACAATTTACACTTTTCCAACACGATGACCAACGAGAACCCAACAAAACCCAACAGAGACCCCAAAAAACGTCAAAAACACCCCAAACAAGAACGGCATCACCCCCAAAACTCGAAGAAAATCCGCCAAAACCATAGATCCACCCCAAAACCACCCGAAACCTACCTGATCTTCTCCAAAACCCACAATCCACTCCTATTTAACATAATGACAAACAAGAACACAACAAAACCTAATGGAGACCCCAAAACACGTCAAAAACACCCCAAAAAATATCGGCATCACCCCCAAAACTGGAAGAAAATCCCCCAAAACCATAGATCCACCCCAAAACCACCCTAAACCTACCTGATGTTCTCCAAAACCCACAATTTACGCTTTTCCAACACGATGACCAACGAGAACCCAACAAAACCAAACAGAGACCCCTAAAACCTTAAAAAACAACACAAACAAGAACGGCATCACCCCCAAAACTGGAAGAAAATACGCCAAAACCATAGATCCACCCCAAAACCACCCTAAACCTACCTGATGTTCTCCAAAACCCACAATTTACCCTTTTCCAACATGATGACCAACAAGAACCCAACAAAACCCAACGGAGACCCCAAAACACGTTAAAAACACCCCAAAAAAGAACGGCATCACCCCCAAAACTGGAAGAAAACCCCAAATACCATAGATCCACCCCAAAACCACCCTAAACCTACCTGATGTTCTCCTAAGCCCAAAGCACACTCCCAACCACCATAAAACGCATTAGGAACTCAACGAAACGCAACGGAAACCCCAAAACACTTCAAAATCACACGAAGAAAGGAGAGGATCACTCTACAAAATAGAAGAAAACCCCAAATACCATGAATCCACGCGAAAAGTCCCCCTAAACCTACCTGAAGTTCTCCAAAACCCACAATTTACCCTTTTACAACACGATGACCATGGAAAACCAAATGAAACACAACGGAGACCCCAAAACACGTCAAAAACAACACAAAAAGTCCAGGATCATGTCCCCCCCCCCCACCCCAAAAAAAAAAAAAAAAACTGATTACCATATATCCACCCCAAAACCACCCTAAACCTACCTGATATTCTACAAAAACCACAATTTACACTTTTCCACCATGATGACCAACGAGAACCCAACAAAACCCAACAGAGACCCCAAAAACCTTAAAAAACACCCCAAACAAAAATGGCATCACCCCCAAAACTGGAAGAAAATCCACCAAAACCATAGATCCACCCCAAAACCACCCTACACCTACCTGATGTTCTCCAAAACCCACAATTTACACTTTTCCAACACGATGACCAACGAGAACCCAACAAAACCCAACAGAGACCCCAAAAAACGTCAAAAACACCCCAAACAAGAACGGCATCACCCCCAAAACTGGAAGAAAATCCGCCAAAACCATAGATCCACCCCAAAACCACCCTAAACCTACCTGATCTTCTCCAAAACCCACAATCCACACCTATTTAAAATAATGACCAACAAGAACACAACAAAACCTAATGGAGACCCCAAAACACGTCAAAAACACCCCAAAAAATATCGGCATCACCCCCAAAACTGGAAGAAAATACAACAAAACCATAGATCCACCCCAAAACCACCCTAAACCTACCTGATGTTCTCCAAAACCCACAATTTACCCTTTTCCAACATGATGACCAACAAGAACCCAACAAAACCCAACGGAGACCCCAAAACACGTTAAAAACACCCCAAAAAAGAACGGCATCACCCCCAAAACTGGAAGAAAACCCCAAATACCATAGATCCACCCCAAAACCACCCTAAACCTACCTGATGTTCTCCTAAGCCCAAAGCACACTCCCAACCACCATAAAACGCATTAGGAACTCAACGAAACGCAACGGAAACCCCAAAACACTTCAAAATCACACGAAGAAAGGAGAGGATCACTCTCCAAAATAGAAGAAAAACCCAAATACCATGAATCCACGCGAAAAGTCCCCCTAAACCTACCTGAAGTTCTCCAAAACCCACAATTTACTCTTTTACAACACGATGACCATGGAAAACCAAATGAAACACAACGGAGACCCCAAAACACGTCAAAAACAACACAAAAAGTCCAGGATCATGTCCCCCCCCCCCCCCAAAAAAAAAAAAAAAAAACTGATTACCATATATCCACCCCAAAACCACCCTAAACCTACCTGATATTCTACAAAACCCACAATTTACACTTTTCCACCATGATGACCAACGAGAACCCAACAAAACCAAACAGAGACCCCAAAAACCTTAAAAAACACCCCAAACAAAAATGGCATCACCCCCAAAACTGGAAGAAAATCCCCCAAAACCATAGATCCACCCCAAAACCACCCTACACCTACCTGATGTTCTCCAAAACCCACAATTTACACTTTTCCAAAACGATGACCAACGAGAACCCAACAAAACCCAACAGAGACCCCAAAAAACGTCAAAAACACCCCAAACAAGAACGGCATCACCCCCAAAACTGGAAGAAAATCCGCCAAAACCATAGATCCACCCCAAAACCACCCTAAACCTACCTGATCTTCTCCAAAACCCACAATCCACTCCTATTTAACATAATGACAAACAAGAACACAACAAAACCTAATGGAGACCCCAAAACACGTCAAAAACACCCCAAAAAATATCGGCATCACCCCCAAAACTGGAAGAAAATCCACCAAAACCATAGATCCACCCCAAAACCACCCAACACCTACCTGATGTTCTCCAAAACCCACAATTTACCCTTTTCCAACACGATGACCAACGAGAACCCAACAAAACCCAACAGAGACCCCAAAAAACGTCAAAAACACCCCAAACAAGAACGGCATCACCCCCAAAACTGGAAGAAAATCCGCCAAAACCATAGATCCACCCCAAAACCACCCTAAACCTACCTGATCTTCTCCAAAACCCACAATCCACTCCTATTTAACATAATGACAAACAAGAACACTACAAAACCTAATGGAGACCACAAAACACGTCAAAAACACCCCAAAAAATATCGGCATCACCCCCAAAACTGGAAGAAAATCCGCCAAAACCATAGATCCACCCCAAAACCACCCTAAACCTACCTGATGTTCTCCAAAACCCACAATTTACCCTTTTCCAACATGATGACCAACAAGAACCCAACAAAACCCAACGGAGACCCCAAAACACGTTAAAAACACCCCAAAAAAGAACGGCATCACCCCCAAAACTGGAAGAAAACCCCAAATACCATAGATCCACCCCAAAACCACCCTAAACCTACCTGATGTTCTCCTAAGCCCAAAGCACACTCCCAACCACCATAAAACGCATTAGGAACTCAACGAAACGCAACGGAAACCCCAAAACACTTCAAAATCACACGAAGAAAGGAGAGGATCACTCTCCAAAATAGAAGAAAAACCCAAATACCATGAATCCACGCGAAAAGTCCCCCTAAACCTACCTGAAGTTCTCCAAAACCCACAATTTACCCTTTTACAACACGATGACCATGGAAAACCAAATGAAACACAACGGAGACCCCAAAACACGTCAAAAACACCCCCAAAAATATCGGCATCACCCCCAAAACTCGAAGAAAATCCGCCAAAACCATAGATCCACCCCAAAACCACCCTAAACCTACCTGATCTTCTCCAAAACCCACAATCCACACCTATTTAACATAATGACCAACAAGAACACAACAAAACCTAATGGAGACCCCAAAACACGTCAAAAACAACACAAAAAATATCGGCATCACCCCCAAAACTGGAAGAAAATACAACAAAACCATAGATCCACCCCAAAACCACCCTAAACCTACCTGATGTTCTCCAAAACCCACAATTTACCCTTTTCCAACATGATGACCAACAAGAACCCAACAAAACCCAACGGAGACCCCAAAACACGTTAAAAACACCCCAAAAAAGAACGGCATCACCCCCAAAACTGGAAGAAAACCCCAAATACCATAGATCCACCCCAAAACCACCCTAAACCTACCTGATGTTCTCCTAAGCCCAAAGCACACTCCCAACCACCATAAAACGCATTAGGAACTCAACGAAACGCAACGGAAACCCCAAAACACTTCAAAATCACACGAAGAAAGGAGAGGATCACTCTCCAAAATAGAAGAAAACCCCAAATACCATGAATCCACGCGAAAAGTCCCCCTAAACCTACCTGAAGTTCTCCAAAACCCACAATTTACCCTTTTACAACACGATGACCATGGAAAACCAAATGAAACACAACGGAGACCCCAAAACACGTCAAAAACAACACAAAAAGTCCAGGATCATGTCCCCCCCCCCACCCCAAAAAAAAAAAAAAAAACTGATTACCATATATCCACCCCAAAACCACCCTAAACCTACCTGATATTCTACAAAAACCACAATTTACACTTTTCCACCATGATGACCAACGAGAACCCAACAAAACCCAACAGAGACCCCAAAAACCTTAAAAAACACCCCAAACAAAAATGGCATCACCCCCAAAACTGGAAGAAAATCCACCAAAACCATAGATCCACCCCAAAACCACCCTACACCTACCTGATGTTCTCCAAAACCCACAATTTACCCTTTTCCAACACGATGACCAACGAGAACCCAACAAAACCCAACAGAGACCCCAAAAAACGTCAAAAACACCCCAAACAAGAACGGCATCACCCCCAAAACTGGAAGAAAATCCGCCAAAACCATAGATCCACCCCAAAACCACCCTAAACCTACCTGATCTTCTCCAAAACCCACAATCCACACCTATTTAACATAATGACCAACAAGAACACAACAAAACCTAATGGAGACCCCAAAACACGTCAAAAACAACACAAAAAATATCGGCATCACCCCCAAAACTGGAAGAAAATACAACAAAACCATAGATCCACCCCAAAACCACCCTAAACCTACCTGATGTTCTCCAAAACCCACAATTTACCCTTTTCCAACATGATGACCAACAAGAACCCAACAAAACCCAACGGAGACCCCAAAACACGTTAAAAACACCCCAAAAAAGAACGGCATCACCCCCAAAACTGGAAGAAAACCCCAAATACCATAGATCCACCCCAAAACCACCCTAAACCTACCTGATGTTCTCCTAAGCCCAAAGCACACTCCCAACCACCATAAAACGCATTAGGAACTCAACGAAACGCAACGGAAACCCCAAAACACTTCAAAATCACACGAAGAAAGGAGAGGATCACTCTCCAAAATAGAAGAAAAACCCAAATACCATGAATCCACGCGAAAAGTCCCCCTAAACCTACCTGAAGTTCTCCAAAACCCACAATTTACCCTTTTACAACACGATGACCATGGAAAACCAAATGAAACACAACGGAGACCCCAAAACACGTCAAAAACAACACAAAAAGTCCAGGATCATGTCCCCCCCCCCCCCAAAAAAAAAAAAAAAAAACTGATTACCATATATCCACCCCAAAACCACCCTAAACCTACCTGATATTCTACAAAACCCACAATTTACACTTTTCCACCATGATGACCAACGAGAACCCAACAAAACCAAACAGAGACCCCAAAAACCTTAAAAAACACCCCAAACAAAAATGGCATCACCCCCAAAACTGGAAGAAAATCCCCCAAAACCATAGATCCACCCCAAAACCACCCTACACCTACCTGATGTTCTCCAAAACCCACAATTTACACTTTTCCAAAACGATGACCAACGAGAACCCAACAAAACCCAACAGAGACCCCAAAAAACGTCAAAAACACCCCAAACAAGAACGGCATCACCCCCAAAACTGGAAGAAAATCCGCCAAAACCATAGATCCACCCCAAAACCACCCTAAACCTACCTGATCTTCTCCAAAACCCACAATCCACTCCTATTTAACATAATGACAAACAAGAACACAACAAAACCTAATGGAGACCCCAAAACACGTCAAAAACACCCCAAAAAATATCGGCATCACCCCCAAAACTGGAAGAAAATCCCCCAAAACCATAGATCCACCCCAAAACCACCCAACACCTACCTGATGTTCTCCAAAACCCACAATTTACCCTTTTCCAACACGATGACCAACGAGAACCCAACAAAACCCAACAGAGACCCCAAAAAACGTCAAAAACACCCCAAACAAGAACGGCATCACCCCCAAAACTGGAAGAAAATCCGCCAAAACCATAGATCCACCCC
>NW_028181078.1:0-51000 GCF_964211825.1 Aythya ferina
AAAATTGATAGCTTTGGGTTTTTTTCTTCTTATCCAGTTCTTTTTTGGCGTGTTTTTGACGCGTTTTGGGGTCTCCGTTGGGTTTCGTTGGGTTTTCCGTGGTCATTATGGTGGAAAAGTTTAAATTGTTGGTTTTGGAGAACATCGGGTAGGTTTAGGGTGGTTTTGGGGTGGATCTATGGCTTTTGGTGTTTTCTTTCGTTTTTAGGGGTTATCCCGTTCTTGTTTGGGGTGTTTTTGACTTGTTTTGGGGTCTGCGTTGGGTTTCGTTGTGTTTTCCATGGTCATCATGGTGGAAAAGGGTAAATTGTGGGTTTTGGAGAACATCAGGTAGGTTTACGGTTGTTTTGGGGTGGATCTATGATTTTGAGGGATTTTCTTCCAATTTTGGGGGTGATCCCTTTCTTTTCTGGGGTGTTTTTGACGTGTTTTGGGGTCTCCTTTGGGTTTTCGTTTGGTTCATGTTGGTCATCATGGTGAAAAAGCGTAAATTGTGGCTTTTGGAGAACATCAGGTAGGTTTAGGGGGGCTTTTGGTGTGGATCTATGGCTTTTGGGGTTTTCTTTCGTTTTTAGGGGTTATCCTGTTCTTTTTTGGGGTGTTTTTGACGTGTTTTGTGGTCTCCCTTGGGCTTCGTTGGGTTTTTCGTGGTCATCATGGTGGAAAATATTAAATTGTGGGTTTTGTAGAACATCAGGTGAGTTTAAGGTTTTTTGGGGGGTGAATCTATGGTTTTGGGGGATTTCTTCTGTTTTTTTAGGGTTTTCTTCTGGTTTTGGGGTGGTCCCGATCTTTTCTGGGGTGTTTTTGACGTGTTTTGGTTTCTCCGTTGCGTTTTGTTTTGTTCTTGTTGGTCATTATGTTAAATAGGAGTGGATTGTGGGTTTTGGAGAAGATCAGGTAGGTTTATGGTTTTTTGGGGGTGAAATCATGGCATTTTGTTATTTTTTTTTTAGGATCTGGGTTGGTTTTGGGGTTGTTTTGAGGTGTTTTGGGGTTTCCCTTTCGTTTCGTTGAGTTCCTAATGGCTTTTATGGTGGTTGGGAGTGGACTTTGGGATTTGGAGAACATCAGGTAGGTTTAGGGTGGTTTGGGGATTGGATCCGTGCTTTTTGGGGTTTTCTTTCGTTTTGGGGGGTGATCCTGTTCTTGTTTGGGGTGTTTTTGACGTGTTTTTGGGTCTCCCTTGGGTTTCGTTGGGTTCTCGTCTGTCGTTAAGGTAAATGGAAGTGCATTTTTGGTTTTGGAGAAGATCAGGTGAGTTTAGGGTGGTTTGGGGGGAAAATTGATAGCTTTGGGTTTTTTTCTTCTTATCCAGTTCTTTTTTGTCGTGTTTTTGACGCGTTTTGGGGTCTCCGTTGGGTTTCATTGGGTTTTCCGTGGTCATTATGGTGGAAAAGTTTAAATTGTTGGTTTTGGAGAACATCGGGTAGGTTTAGGGTGGTTTTGGGGTGGATCTATGGCTTTTGGTGTTTTCTTTCGTTTTTAGGGGTTATCCCGTTCTTGTTTGGGGTGTTTTTGACTTGTTTTGGGGTCTCCGTTGGGTTTCGTTGTGTTTTCCATGGTCATCATGGTGGAAAAGGGTAAATTGTGGGTTTTGGAGAACATCAGGTAGGTTTACGGTTGTTTTGGGGTGGATCTATGATTTTGAGGGATTTTCTTCCAATTTTGGGGGTGATCCCTTTCTTTTCTGGGGTGTTTTTGACGTGTTTTGGGGTCTCCTTTGGGTTTTCGTTTGGTTCATGTTGGTCATCATGGTGAAAAAGCGTAAATTGTGGCTTTTGGAGAACATCAGGTAGGTTTAGGGGGACTTTTGGTGTGGATCTATGGCTTTTGGGGTTTTCTTTCGTTTTTAGGGGTTATCCTGTTCTTTTTTGGGGTGTTTTTGACGTGTTTTGTGGTCTCCCTTGGGCTTCGTTGGGTTTTTCTTGGTCATCATGGTGGAAAATATTAAATTGTGGGTTTTGTAGAACATCAGGTGAGTTTAAGGTTTTTTGGGGGGTGAATCTATGGTTTTGGGGGATTTCTTCTGTTTTTTTAGGGTTTTCTTCTGGTTTTGGGGTGGTCCCGATCTTTTCTGGGGTGTTTTTGACGTGTTTTGGTTTCTCCGTTGCGTTTTGTTTTGTTCTTGTTGGTCATTATGTTAAATAGGAGTGGATTGTGGGTTTTGGAGAAGATCAGGTAGGTTTATGGTTTTTTGGGGGTGAAATCATGGCATTTTGTTATTTTTTTTTTTAGGATCTGGGTTGATTTTGGGGTTGTTTTGAGGTGTTTTGTGGTTTCCCTTTCGTTTCGTTGAGTTCCTAATGGCTTTTATGGTGGTTGGGAGTGGACTTTGGGATTTGGAGAACATCAGGAAGGTTTAGGGTGGTTTGGGGATTGGATCCGTGCTTTTTGGGGTTTTCTTTCGTTTTGGGGGGTGATCCTGTTCTTGTTTGGGGTGTTTTTGACGTGTTTTTGGGTCTCCCTTGGGTTTCGTTGGGTTCTCGTCTGTCGTTAAGGTAAATGGAAGTGCATTTTTGGTTTTGGAGAAGATCAGGTGAGTTTAGGGTGGTTTGGGGGGAAAATTGATAGCTTTGGGTTTTTTTCTTCTTATCCAGTTCTTTTTTGGCGTGTTTTTGACGCGTTTTGGGGTCTCCGTTGGGTTTCGTTGGGTTTTCCGTGGTCATTATGGTGGAAAAGGGTAAATTGTGGGTTTTGGAGAACATCAGGTAGGTTTACGGTTGTTTTGGGGTGGATCTATGATTTTGAGGGATTTTCTTCCAATTTTGGGGGTGATCCCTTTCTTTTCTGGGGTGTTTTTGACGTGTTTTGGGGTCTCCTTTGGGTTTTCGTTTGGTTCATGTTGGTCATCATGGTGAAAAAGCGTAAATTGTGGCTTTTGGAGAACATCAGGTAGGTTTAGGGGGACTTTTGGTGTGGATCTATGGCTTTTGGGGTTTTCTTTCGTTTTTAAGGGTTATCCTGTTCTTTTTTGGGTTTTTTTTTTGACTTGTTTTGTGGTCTCCGTTGCGTTTCGTTGGGTTTTCCGTGGTCATCATGGTGGAAAAGGGTAAATTGTAGGTTTTAGAGAACATCGGGTAGTTTTAGGGTGGCTTTGGGGTGGATCTATGGTTTTGGGGGATTTCTTCTGTTTTTTAGGGTTTTCTTCTGTTTTTGGGGTGGTCCCGATCTTTTCTGGGGTGTTTCTAATGTGTTTTGGGTTCTCTGTTGCGTTTTGTTTTGATTGTGCTGTGGTTTTGAGGTGTTTTGGGTTCTTCATTGGTTTTCGTTGGGTTCTTGTTTGTCATTATGGTGAATGGGAGTGAAATGTTGATTTGGAGAAGATCAGGTGAGTTTAGGGTGGTTTTGCGGGGAAATTCATAGTTTTTGTTTTTGTTTTTGTTTTTTTCTTCTGATCCAGTTGTTTTTTGGGGTGTTTTTGACGTGTTTTGGGGTCTCCTTTGGTTTTTCGTTTGGTTCATGTTGGTCATCATGGTGAAAAAGCGTAAATTGTGGCTTTTGGAGAACATCAGGTAGGTTTAGGGGGGCTTTTGGTGTGGATCTATGGCTTTTGGGGTTTTCTTTCGTTTTTAGGGGTTATCCTGTTCTTTTTTGGGGTGTTTTTGACGTGTTTTGTGGTCTCCCTTGGGCTTCGTTGGGTTTTTCGTGGTCATCATGGTGGAAAATATTAAATTGTGGGTTTTGTAGAACATCAGGTGAGTTTAAGGTTTTTTGGGGGGTGAATCTATGGTTTTGGGGGATTTCTTCTGTTTTTTTAGGGTTTTCTTCTGGTTTTGGGGTGGTCCCGATCTTTTCTGGGGTGTTTTTGACGTGTTTTGGTTTCTCCGTTGCGTTTTGTTTTGTTCTTGTTGGTCATTATGTTAAATAGGAGTGGATTGTGGGTTTTGGAGAAGATCAGGTAGGTTTATGGTTTTTTGGGGGTGAAATCATGGCATTTTGTTATTTTTTTTTTAGGATCTGGGTTGATTTTGGGGTTGTTTTGAGGTGTTTTGGGGTTTCCCTTTCGTTTCGTTGAGTTCCTAATGGGTTTTATGGTGGTTGGGAGTGGACTTTGGGATTTGGAGAACATCAGGTAGGTTTAGGGTGGTTTGGGGATTGGATCCGTGCTTTTTGGGGTTTTCTTTCGTTTTGGGGGGTGATCCTGTTCTTGTTTGGGGTGTTTTTGACGTGTTTTTGGGTCTCCCTTGGGTTTCGTTGGGTTCTCGTCTGTCGTTAAGGTAAATGGAAGTGCATTTTTGGTTTTGGAGAAGATCAGGTGAGTTTAGGGTGGTTTGGGGGGAAAATTGATAGCTTTGGGTTTTTTTCTTCTTATCCAGTTCTTTTTTGTCGTGTTTTTGACGCGTTTTGGGGTCTCCGTTGGGTTTCATTGGGTTTTCCGTGGTCATTATGGTGGAAAAGTTTAAATTGTTGGTTTTGGAGAACATCGGGTAGGTTTAGGGTGGTTTTGGGGTGGATCTATGGCTTTTGGTGTTTTCTTTCGTTTTTAGGGGTTATCCCGTTCTTGTTTGGGGTGTTTTTGACTTGTTTTGGGGTCTCCGTTGGGTTTCGTTGTGTTTTCCATGGTCATCATGGTGGAAAAGGGTAAATTGTGGGTTTTGGAGAACATCAGGTAGGTTTACGGTTGTTTTGGGGTGGATCTATGATTTTGAGGGATTTTCTTCCAATTTTGGGGGTGATCCCTTTCTTTTCTGGGGTGTTTTTGACGTGTTTTGGGGTCTCCTTTGGGTTTTCGTTTGGTTCATGTTGGTCATCATGGTGAAAAAGCGTAAATTGTGGCTTTTGGAGAACATCAGGTAGGTTTAGGGGGACTTTTGGTGTGGATCTATGGCTTTTGGGGTTTTCTTTCGTTTTTAAGGGTTATCCTGTTCTTTTTTGGTGTTTTTTTTTTGACTTGTTTTGTGGTCTCCGTTGCGTTTCGTTGGGTTTTCCGTGGTCATCATGGTGGAAAAGGGTAAATTGTAGGTTTTAGAGAACATCGGGTAGTTTTAGGGTGGCTTTGGGGTGGATCTATGGTTTTGGGGGATTTCTTCTGTTTTTTAGGGTTTTCTTCTGTTTTTGGGGTGGTCCCGATCTTTTCTGGGGTGTTTCTAATGTGTTTTGGGTTCTCTGTTGCGTTTTGTTTTGATTGTGCTGTGGTTTTGAGGTGTTTTGGGTTCTTCATTGGTTTTCGTTGGGTTCTTGTTTGTCATTATGGTGAATGGGAGTGAAATGTTGATTTGGAGAAGATCAGGTGACTTTAGGGTGGTTTTGCGGGGAAATTCATAGTTTTTGTTTTTGTTTTTGTTTTTTTCTTCTGATCCAGTTGTTTTTTGGGGTGTTTTTGACGTGTTTTGGGGTCTCCTTTGGTTTTTCGTTTGGTTCATGTTGGTCATCATGGTGAAAAAGCGTAAATTGTGGCTTTTGGAGAACATCAGGTAGGTTTAGGGGGGCTTTTGGTGTGGATCTATGGCTTTTGGGGTTTTCTTTCGTTTTTAGGGGTTATCCTGTTCTTTTTTGGGGTGTTTTTGACGTGTTTTGTGGTCTCCCTTGGGCTTCGTTGGGTTTTTCGTGGTCATCATGGTGGAAAATATTAAATTGTGGGTTTTGTAGAACATCAGGTGAGTTTAAGGTTTTTTGGGGGGTGAATCTATGGTTTTGGGGGATTTCTTCTGTTTTTTTAGGGTTTTCTTCTGGTTTTGGGGTGGTCCCGATCTTTTCTGGGGTGTTTTTGACGTGTTTTGGTTTCTCCGTTGCGTTTTGTTTTGTTCTTGTTGGTCATTATGTTAAATAGGAGTGGATTGTGGGTTTTGGAGAAGATCAGGTAGGTTTATGGTTTTTTGGGGGTGAAATCATGGCATTTTGTTATTTTTTTTTTAGGATCTGGGTTGATTTTGGGGTTGTTTTGAGGTGTTTTGGGGTTTCCCTTTCGTTTCGTTGAGTTCCTAATGGGTTTTATGGTGGTTGGGAGTGGACTTTGGGATTTGGAGAACATCAGGTAGGTTTAGGGTGGTTTGGGGATTGGATCCGTGCTTTTTGGGGTTTTCTCTCGTTTTGGGGGGTGATCCTGTTCTTGTTTGGGGTGTTTTTGACGTGTTTTTGGGTCTCCCTTGGGTTTCGTTGGGTTCTCGTCTGTCGTTAAGGTAAATGGAAGTGCATTTTTGGTTTTGGAGAAGATCAGGTGAGTTTAGGGTGGTTTGGGGGGAAAATTGATAGCTTTGGGTTTTTTTCTTCTTATCCAGTTCTTTTTTGGCGTGTTTTTGACGCGTTTTGGGGTCTCCGTTGGGTTTCGTTGGGTTTTCCGTGGTCATTATGGTGGAAAAGTTTAAATTGTTGGTTTTGGAGAACATCGGGTAGGTTTAGGGTGGTTTTGGGGTGGATCTATGGCTTTTGGTGTTTTCTTTCGTTTTTAGGGGTTATCCCGTTCTTGTTTGGGGTGTTTTTGACTTGTTTTGGGGTCTCCGTTGGGTTTCGTTGTGTTTTCCATGGTCATCATGGTGGAAAAGGGTAAATTGTGGGTTTTGGAGAACATCAGGTAGGTTTACGGTTGTTTTGGGGTGGATCTATGATTTTGAGGGATTTTCTTCCAATTTTGGGGGTGATCCCTTTCTTTTCTGGGGTGTTTTTGACGTGTTTTGGGGTCTCCTTTGGGTTTTCGTTTGGTTCATGTTGGTCATCATGGTGAAAAAGCGTAAATTGTGGCTTTTGGAGAACATCAGGTAGGTTTAGGGGGGCTTTTGGTGTGGATCTATGGCTTTTGGGGTTTTCTTTCGTTTTTAGGGGTTATCCTGTTCTTTTTTGGGGTGTTTTTGACGTGTTTTGTGGTCTCCCTTGGGCTTCGTTGGGTTTTTCGTGGTCATCATGGTGGAAAATATTAAATTGTGGGTTTTGTAGAACATCAGGTGAGTTTAAGGTTTTTTGGGGGGTGAATCTATGGTTTTGGGGGATTTCTTCTGTTTTTTTAGGGTTTTCTTCTGGTTTTGGGGTGGTCCCGATCTTTTCTGGGGTGTTTTTGACGTGTTTTGGTTTCTCCGTTGCGTTTTGTTTTGTTCTTGTTGGTCATTATGTTAAATAGGAGTGGATTGTGGGTTTTGGAGAAGATCAGGTAGGTTTATGGTTTTTTGGGGGTGAAATCATGGCATTTTGTTATTTTTTTTTTAGGATCTGGGTTGATTTTGGGGTTGTTTTGAGGTGTTTTGGGGTTTCCCTTTCGTTTCGTTGAGTTCCTAATGGCTTTTATGGTGGTTGGGAGTGGACTTTGGGATTTGGAGAACATCAGGTAGGTTTAGGGTGGTTTGGGGATTGGATCCGTGCTTTTTGGGGTTTTCTTTCGTTTTGGGGGGTGATCCTGTTCTTGTTTGGGGTGTTTTTGACGTGTTTTTGGGTCTCCCTTGGGTTTCGTTGGGTTCTCGTCTGTCGTTAAGGTAAATGGAAGTGCATTTTTGGTTTTGGAGAAGATCAGGTGAGTTTAGGGTGGTTTGGGGGGAAAATTGATAGCTTTGGGTTTTTTTCTTCTTATCCAGTTCTTTTTTGTCGTGTTTTTGACGCGTTTTGGGGTCTCCGTTGGGTTTCATTGGGTTTTCCGTGGTCATTATGGTGGAAAAGTTTAAATTGTTGGTTTTGGAGAACATCGGGTAGGTTTAGGGTGGTTTTGGGGTGGATCTATGGCTTTTGGTGTTTTCTTTCGTTTTTAGGGGTTATCCCGTTCTTGTTTGGGGTGTTTTTGACTTGTTTTGGGGTCTCCGTTGGGTTTCGTTGTGTTTTCCATGGTCATCATGGTGGAAAAGGGTAAATTGTGGGTTTTGGAGAACATCAGGTAGGTTTACGGTTGTTTTGGGGTGGATCTATGATTTTGAGGGATTTTCTTCCAATTTTGGGGGTGATCCCTTTCTTTTCTGGGGTGTTTTTGACGTGTTTTGGGGTCTCCTTTGGGTTTTCGTTTGGTTCATGTTGGTCATCATGGTGAAAAAGCGTAAATTGTGGCTTTTGGAGAACATCAGGTAGGTTTAGGGGGACTTTTGGTGTGGATCTATGGCTTTTGGGGTTTTCTTTCGTTTTTAGGGGTTATCCTGTTCTTTTTTGGGGTGTTTTTGACGTGTTTTGTGGTCTCCCTTGGGCTTCGTTGGGTTTTTCTTGGTCATCATGGTGGAAAATATTAAATTGTGGGTTTTGTAGAACATCAGGTGAGTTTAAGGTTTTTTGGGGGGTGAATCTATGGTTTTGGGGGATTTCTTCTGTTTTTTTAGGGTTTTCTTCTGGTTTTGGGGTGGTCCCGATCTTTTCTGGGGTGTTTTTGACGTGTTTTGGTTTCTCCGTTGCGTTTTGTTTTGTTCTTGTTGGTCATTATGTTAAATAGGAGTGGATTGTGGGTTTTGGAGAAGATCAGGTAGGTTTATGGTTTTTTGGGGGTGAAATCATGGCATTTTGTTATTTTTTTTTTTAGGATCTGGGTTGATTTTGGGGTTGTTTTGAGGTGTTTTGTGGTTTCCCTTTCGTTTCGTTGAGTTCCTAATGGCTTTTATGGTGGTTGGGAGTGGACTTTGGGATTTGGAGAACATCAGGAAGGTTTAGGGTGGTTTGGGGATTGGATCCGTGCTTTTTGGGGTTTTCTTTCGTTTTGGGGGGTGATCCTGTTCTTGTTTGGGGTGTTTTTGACGTGTTTTTGGGTCTCCCTTGGGTTTCGTTGGGTTCTCGTCTGTCGTTAAGGTAAATGGAAGTGCATTTTTGGTTTTGGAGAAGATCAGGTGAGTTTAGGGTGGTTTGGGGGGAAAATTGATAGCTTTGGGTTTTTTTCTTCTTATCCAGTTCTTTTTTGGCGTGTTTTTGACGCGTTTTGGGGTCTCCGTTGGGTTTCGTTGGGTTTTCCGTGGTCATTATGGTGGAAAAGGGTAAATTGTGGGTTTTGGAGAACATCAGGTAGGTTTACGGTTGTTTTGGGGTGGATCTATGATTTTGAGGGATTTTCTTCCAATTTTGGGGGTGATCCCTTTCTTTTCTGGGGTGTTTTTGACGTGTTTTGGGGTCTCCTTTGGGTTTTCGTTTGGTTCATGTTGGTCATCATGGTGAAAAAGCGTAAATTGTGGCTTTTGGAGAACATCAGGTAGGTTTAGGGGGACTTTTGGTGTGGATCTATGGCTTTTGGGGTTTTCTTTCGTTTTTAAGGGTTATCCTGTTCTTTTTTGGGTTTTTTTTTTGACTTGTTTTGTGGTCTCCGTTGCGTTTCGTTGGGTTTTCCGTGGTCATCATGGTGGAAAAGGGTAAATTGTAGGTTTTAGAGAACATCGGGTAGTTTTAGGGTGGCTTTGGGGTGGATCTATGGTTTTGGGGGATTTCTTCTGTTTTTTAGGGTTTTCTTCTGTTTTTGGGGTGGTCCCGATCTTTTCTGGGGTGTTTCTAATGTGTTTTGGGTTCTCTGTTGCGTTTTGTTTTGATTGTGCTGTGGTTTTGAGGTGTTTTGGGTTCTTCATTGGTTTTCGTTGGGTTCTTGTTTGTCATTATGGTGAATGGGAGTGAAATGTTGATTTGGAGAAGATCAGGTGAGTTTAGGGTGGTTTTGCGGGGAAATTCATAGTTTTTGTTTTTGTTTTGGTTTTTTTCTTCTGATCCAGTTGTTTTTTGGGGTGTTTTTGACGTGTTTTGGGGTCTCCTTTGGTTTTTCGTTTGGTTCATGTTGGTCATCATGGTGAAAAAGCGTAAATTGTGGCTTTTGGAGAACATCAGGTAGGTTTAGGGGGGCTTTTGGTGTGGATCTATGGCTTTTGGGGTTTTCTTTCGTTTTTAGGGGTTATCCTGTTCTTTTTTGGGGTGTTTTTGACGTGTTTTGTGGTCTCCCTTGGGCTTCGTTGGGTTTTTCGTGGTCATCATGGTGGAAAATATTAAATTGTGGGTTTTGTAGAACATCAGGTGAGTTTAAGGTTTTTTGGGGGGTGAATCTATGGTTTTGGGGGATTTCTTCTGTTTTTTTAGGGTTTTCTTCTGGTTTTGGGGTGGTCCCGATCTTTTCTGGGGTGTTTTTGACGTGTTTTGGTTTCTCCGTTGCGTTTTGTTT
Source organism: Aythya ferina (assembly GCF_964211825.1). NCBI lineage: Eukaryota > Metazoa > Chordata > Aves > Anseriformes > Anatidae > Aythya > Aythya ferina. The sequence goes on from NW_028181078.1 coordinate 10,028, forward strand.
TGTTCTTGTTGGTCATTATGTTAAATAGGAGTGGATTGTGGGTTTTGGAGAAGATCAGGTAGGTTTATGGTTTTTTGGGGGTGAAATCATGGCATTTTGTTATTTTTTTTTTAGGATCTGGGTTGATTTTGGGGTTGTTTTGAGGTGTTTTGGGGTTTCCCTTTCGTTTCGTTGAGTTCCTAATGGGTTTTATGGTGGTTGGGAGTGGACTTTGGGATTTGGAGAACATCAGGTAGGTTTAGGGTGGTTTGGGGATTGGATCCGTGCTTTTTGGGGTTTTCTTTCGTTTTGGGGGGTGATCCTGTTCTTGTTTGGGGTGTTTTTGACGTGTTTTTGGGTCTCCCTTGGGTTTCGTTGGGTTCTCGTCTGTCGTTAAGGTAAATGGAAGTGCATTTTTGGTTTTGGAGAAGATCAGGTGAGTTTAGGGTGGTTTGGGGGGAAAATTGATAGCTTTGGGTTTTTTTCTTCTTATCCAGTTCTTTTTTGTCGTGTTTTTGACGCGTTTTGGGGTCTCCGTTGGGTTTCATTGGGTTTTCCGTGGTCATTATGGTGGAAAAGTTTAAATTGTTGGTTTTGGAGAACATCGGGTAGGTTTAGGGTGGTTTTGGGGTGGATCTATGGCTTTTGGTGTTTTCTTTCGTTTTTAGGGGTTATCCCGTTCTTGTTTGGGGTGTTTTTGACTTGTTTTGGGGTCTCCGTTGGGTTTCGTTGTGTTTTCCATGGTCATCATGGTGGAAAAGGGTAAATTGTGGGTTTTGGAGAACATCAGGTAGGTTTACGGTTGTTTTGGGGTGGATCTATGATTTTGAGGGATTTTCTTCCAATTTTGGGGGTGATCCCTTTCTTTTCTGGGGTGTTTTTGACGTGTTTTGGGGTCTCCTTTGGGTTTTCGTTTGGTTCATGTTGGTCATCATGGTGAAAAAGCGTAAATTGTGGCTTTTGGAGAACATCAGGTAGGTTTAGGGGGACTTTTGGTGTGGATCTATGGCTTTTGGGGTTTTCTTTCGTTTTTAAGGGTTATCCTGTTCTTTTTTGGTGTTTTTTTTTTGACTTGTTTTGTGGTCTCCGTTGCGTTTCGTTGGGTTTTCCGTGGTCATCATGGTGGAAAAGGGTAAATTGTAGGTTTTAGAGAACATCGGGTAGTTTTAGGGTGGCTTTGGGGTGGATCTATGGTTTTGGGGGATTTCTTCTGTTTTTTAGGGTTTTCTTCTGTTTTTGGGGTGGTCCCGATCTTTTCTGGGGTGTTTCTAATGTGTTTTGGGTTCTCTGTTGCGTTTTGTTTTGATTGTGCTGTGGTTTTGAGGTGTTTTGGGTTCTTCATTGGTTTTCGTTGGGTTCTTGTTTGTCATTATGGTGAATGGGAGTGAAATGTTGATTTGGAGAAGATCAGGTGAGTTTAGGGTGGTTTTGCGGGGAAATTCATAGTTTTTGTTTTTGTTTTGGTTTTTTTCTTCTGATCCAGTTGTTTTTTGGGGTGTTTTTGACGTGTTTTGGGGTCTCCTTTGGTTTTTCGTTTGGTTCATGTTGGTCATCATGGTGAAAAAGCGTAAATTGTGGCTTTTGGAGAACATCAGGTAGGTTTAGGGGGGCTTTTGGTGTGGATCTATGGCTTTTGGGGTTTTCTTTCGTTTTTAGGGGTTATCCTGTTCTTTTTTGGGGTGTTTTTGACGTGTTTTGTGGTCTCCCTTGGGCTTCGTTGGGTTTTTCGTGGTCATCATGGTGGAAAATATTAAATTGTGGGTTTTGTAGAACATCAGGTGAGTTTAAGGTTTTTTGGGGGGTGAATCTATGGTTTTGGGGGATTTCTTCTGTTTTTTTAGGGTTTTCTTCTGGTTTTGGGGTGGTCCCGATCTTTTCTGGGGTGTTTTTGACGTGTTTTGGTTTCTCCGTTGCGTTTTGTTTTGTTCTTGTTGGTCATTATGTTAAATAGGAGTGGATTGTGGGTTTTGGAGAAGATCAGGTAGGTTTATGGTTTTTTGGGGGTGAAATCATGGCATTTTGTTATTTTTTTTTTAGGATCTGGGTTGATTTTGGGGTTGTTTTGAGGTGTTTTGGGGTTTCCCTTTCGTTTCGTTGAGTTCCTAATGGGTTTTATGGTGGTTGGGAGTGGACTTTGGGATTTGGAGAACATCAGGTAGGTTTAGGGTGGTTTGGGGATTGGATCCGTGCTTTTTGGGGTTTTCTTTCGTTTTGGGGGGTGATCCTGTTCTTGTTTGGGGTGTTTTTGACGTGTTTTTGGGTCTCCCTTGGGTTTCGTTGGGTTCTCGTCTGTCGTTAAGGTAAATGGAAGTGCATTTTTGGTTTTGGAGAAGATCAGGTGAGTTTAGGGTGGTTTGGGGGGAAAATTGATAGCTTTGGGTTTTTTTCTTCTTATCCAGTTCTTTTTTGTCGTGTTTTTGACGCGTTTTGGGGTCTCCGTTGGGTTTCATTGGGTTTTCCGTGGTCATTATGGTGGAAAAGTTTAAATTGTTGGTTTTGGAGAACATCGGGTAGGTTTAGGGTGGTTTTGGGGTGGATCTATGGCTTTTGGTGTTTTCTTTCGTTTTTAGGGGTTATCCCGTTCTTGTTTGGGGTGTTTTTGACTTGTTTTGGGGTCTCCGTTGGGTTTCGTTGTGTTTTCCATGGTCATCATGGTGGAAAAGGGTAAATTGTGGGTTTTGGAGAACATCAGGTAGGTTTACGGTTGTTTTGGGGTGGATCTATGATTTTGAGGGATTTTCTTCCAATTTTGGGGGTGATCCCTTTCTTTTCTGGGGTGTTTTTGACGTGTTTTGGGGTCTCCTTTGGGTTTTCGTTTGGTTCATGTTGGTCATCATGGTGAAAAAGCGTAAATTGTGGCTTTTGGAGAACATCAGGTAGGTTTAGGGGGACTTTTGGTGTGGATCTATGGCTTTTGGGGTTTTCTTTCGTTTTTAGGGGTTATCCTGTTCTTTTTTGGGGTGTTTTTGACGTGTTTTGTGGTCTCCCTTGGGCTTCGTTGGGTTTTTCGTGGTCATCATGGTGGAAAATATTAAATTGTGGGTTTTGTAGAACATCAGGTGAGTTTAAGGTTTTTTGGGGGGTGAATCTATGGTTTTGGGGGATTTCTTCTGTTTTTTTAGGGTTTTCTTCTGGTTTTGGGGTGGTCCCGATCTTTTCTGGGGTGTTTTTGACGTGTTTTGGTTTCTCCGTTGCGTTTTGTTTTGTTCTTGTTGGTCATTATGTTAAATAGGAGTGGATTGTGGGTTTTGGAGAAGATCAGGTAGGTTTATGGTTTTTTGGGGGTGAAATCATGGCATTTTGTTATTTTTTTTTTTAGCATCTGGGTTGATTTTGGGGTTGTTTTGAGGTGTTTTGGGGTTTCCCTTTCGTTTCGTTGAGTTCCTAATGGGTTTTATGGTGGTTGGGAGTGGACTTTGGGATTTGGAGAACATCAGGAAGGTTTAGGGTGGTTTGGGGATTGGATCCGTGCTTTTTGGGGTTTTCTTTCGTTTTGGGGGGTGATCCTGTTCTTGTTTGGGGTGTTTTTGACGTGTTTTTGGGTCTCCCTTGGGTTTCGTTGGGTTCTCGTCTGTCGTTAAGGTAAATGGAAGTGCATTTTTGGTTTTGGAGAAGATCAGGTGAGTTTAGGGTGGTTTGGGGGGAAAATTGATAGCTTTGGGTTTTTTTCTTCTTATCCAGTTCTTTTTTGTCGTGTTTTTGACGCGTTTTGGGGTCTCCGTTGGGTTTCGTTGGGTTTTCCGTGGTCATTATGGTGGAAAAGGGTAAATTGTGGGTTTTGGAGAACATCAGGTAGGTTTACGGTTGTTTTGGGGTGGATCTATGATTTTGAGGGATTTTCTTCCAATTTTGGGGGTGATCCCTTTCTTTTCTGGGGTGTTTTTGACGTGTTTTGGGGTCTCCTTTGGGTTTTCGTTTGGTTCATGTTGGTCATCATGGTGAAAAAGCGTAAATTGTGGCTTTTGGAGAACATCAGGTAGGTTTAGGGGGACTTTTGGTGTGGATCTATGGCTTTTGGGGTTTTCTTTCGTTTTTAAGGGTTATCCTGTTCTTTTTTGGGTTTTTTTTTTGACTTGTTTTGTGGTCTCCGTTGCGTTTCGTTGGGTTTTCCGTGGTCATCATGGTGGAAAAGGGTAAATTGTAGGTTTTAGAGAACATCGGGTAGTTTTAGGGTGGCTTTGGGGTGGATCTATGGTTTTGGGGGATTTCTTCTGTTTTTTAGGGTTTTCTTCTGTTTTTGGGGTGGTCCCGATCTTTTCTGGGGTGTTTTTGACGTGTTTTGGGTTCTCTGTTGCGTTTTGTTTTGATTGTGCTGTGGTTTTGAGGTGTTTTGGGTTCTTCATTGGTTTTCGTTGGGTTCTTGTTTGTCATTATGGTGAATGGGAGTGAAATGTTGATTTGGAGAAGATCAGGTGAGTTTAGGGTGGTTTTGCGGGGAAATTCATAGTTTTTGTTTTTGTTTTGGTTTTTTTCTTCTGATCCAGTTGTTTTTTGGGGTGTTTTTGACGTGTTTTGGGGTCTCCTTTGGTTTTTCGTTTGGTTCATGTTGGTCATCATGGTGAAAAAGCGTAAATTGTGGCTTTTGGAGAACATCAGGTAGGTTTAGGGGGGCTTTTGGTGTGGATCTATGGCTTTTGGGGTTTTCTTTCGTTTTTAGGGGTTATCCTGTTCTTTTTTGGGGTGTTTTTGACGTGTTTTGTGGTCTCCCTTGGGCTTCGTTGGGTTTTTCGTGGTCATCATGGTGGAAAATATTAAATTGTGGGTTTTGTAGAACATCAGGTGAGTTTAAGGTTTTTTGGGGGGTGAATCTATGGTTTTGGGGGATTTCTTCTGTTTTTTTAGGGTTTTCTTCTGGTTTTGGGGTGGTCCCGATCTTTTCTGGGGTGTTTTTGACGTGTTTTGGGTTCTCCGTTGCGTTTTGTTTTGTTCTTGTTGGTCATTATGTTAAATAGGAGTGGATTGTGGGTTTTGGAGAAGATCAGGTAGGTTTATGGTTTTTTGGGGGTGAAATCATGGCATTTTGTTATTTTTTTTTTAGGATCTGGGTTGATTTTGGGGTTGTTTTGAGGTGTTTTGGGGTTTCCCTTTCGTTTCGTTGAGTTCCTAATGGGTTTTATGGTGGTTGGGAGTGGACTTTGGGATTTGGAGAACATCAGGTAGGTTTAGGGTGGTTTGGGGATTGGATCCGTGCTTTTTGGGGTTTTCTTTCGTTTTGGGGGGTGATCCTGTTCTTGTTTGGGGTGTTTTTGACGTGTTTTTGGGTCTCCCTTGGGTTTCGTTGGGTTCTCGTCTGTCGTTAAGGTAAATGGAAGTGCATTTTTGGTTTTGGAGAAGATCAGGTGAGTTTAGGGTGGTTTGGGGGGAAAATTCATAGCTTTGGGTTTTTTTCTTCTTATCCAGTTCTTTTTTGTCGTGTTTTTGACGCGTTTTGGGGTCTCCGTTGGGTTTCATTGGGTTTTCCGTGGTCATTATGGTGGAAAAGTTTAAATTGTTGGTTTTGGAGAACATCGGGTAGGTTTAGGGTGGTTTTGGGGTGGATCTATGGCTTTTGGTGTTTTCTTTCGTTTTTAGGGGTTATCCCGTTCTTGTTTGGGGTGTTTTTGACTTGTTTTGGGGTCTCCGTTGGGTTTCGTTGTGTTTTCCATGGTCATCATGGTGGAAAAGGGTAAATTGTGGGTTTTGGAGAACATCAGGTAGGTTTACGGTTGTTTTGGGGTGGATCTATGATTTTGAGGGATTTTCTTCCAATTTTGGGGGTGATCCCTTTCTTTTCTGGGGTGTTTTTGACGTGTTTTGGGGTCTCCTTTGGGTTTTCGTTTGGTTCATGTTGGTCATCATGGTGAAAAAGCGTAAATTGTGGCTTTTGGAGAACATCAGGTAGGTTTAGGGGGACTTTTGGTGTGGATCTATGGCTTTTGGGGTTTTCTTTCGTTTTTAAGGGTTATCCTGTTCTTTTTTGGTGTTTTTTTTTTGACTTGTTTTGTGGTCTCCGTTGCGTTTCGTTGGGTTTTCCGTGGTCATCATGGTGGAAAAGGGTAAATTGTAGGTTTTAGAGAACATCGGGTAGTTTTAGGGTGGCTTTGGGGTGGATCTATGGTTTTGGGGGATTTCTTCTGTTTTTTAGGGTTTTCTTCTGTTTTTGGGGTGGTCCCGATCTTTTCTGGGGTGTTTCTAATGTGTTTTGGGTTCTCTGTTGCGTTTTGTTTTGATTGTGCTGTGGTTTTGAGGTGTTTTGGGTTCTTCATTGGTTTTCGTTGGGTTCTTGTTTGTCATTATGGTGAATGGGAGTGAAATGTTGATTTGGAGAAGATCAGGTGAGTTTAGGGTGGTTTTGCGGGGAAATTCATAGTTTTTGTTTTTGTTTTTGTTTTTTTCTTCTGATCCAGTTGTTTTTTGGGGTGTTTTTGACGTGTTTTGGGGTCTCCTTTGGGTTTTCGTTTGGTTCATGTTGGTCATCATGGTGAAAAAGCGTAAATTGTGGCTTTTGGAGAACATCAGGTAGGTTTAGGGGGACTTCTGCTGTGGATCTATGGCTTTTGCGGTTTTCTTTCGTTTTTAGGGGTTATCCTGTTCTTTTTTGGGGTGTTTTTGACGTGTTTTGTGGTCTCCCTTGGGCTTCGTTGGGTTTTTCGTGGTCATCATGGTGGAAAATATTAAATTGTGGGTTTTGTAGAACATCAGGTGAGTTTAAGGTTTTTTGGGGGGTGAATCTATGGTTTTGGGGGATTTCTTCTGTTTTTTTAGGGTTTTCTTCTGGTTTTGGGGTGGTCCCGATCTTTTCTGGGGTGTTTTTGACGTGTTTTGGTTTCTCCGTTGCGTTTTGTTTTGTTCTTGTTGGTCATTATGTTAAATAGGAGTGGATTGTGGGTTTTGGAGAAGATCAGGTAGGTTTATGGTTTTTTGGGGGTGAAATCATGGCATTTTGTTATTTTTTTTTTAGGATCTGGGTTGATTTTGGGGTTGTTTTGAGGTGTTTTGGGGTTTCCCTTTCGTTTCGTTGAGTTCCTAATGGGTTTTATGGTGGTTGGGAGTGGACTTTGGGATTTGGAGAACATCAGGTAGGTTTAGGGTGGTTTGGGGATTGGATCCGTGCTTTTTGGGGTTTTCTCTCGTTTTGGGGGGTGATCCTGTTCTTGTTTGGGGTGTTTTTGACGTGTTTTTGGGTCTCCCTTGGGTTTCGTTGGGTTCTCGTCTGTCGTTAAGGTAAATGGAAGTGCATTTTTGGTTTTGGAGAAGATCAGGTGAGTTTAGGGTGGTTTGGGGGGAAAATTGATAGCTTTGGGTTTTTTTCTTCTTATCCAGTTCTTTTTTGTCGTGTTTTTGACGCGTTTTGGGGTCTCCGTTGGGTTTCGTTGGGTTTTCCGTGGTCATTATGGTGGAAAAGTTTAAATTGTTGGTTTTGGAGAACATCGGGTAGGTTTAGGGTGGTTTTGGGGTGGATCTATGGCTTTTGGTGTTTTCTTTCGTTTTTAGGGGTTATCCCGTTCTTGTTTGGGGTGTTTTTGACTTGTTTTGGGGTCTCCGTTGGGTTTCGTTGTGTTTTCCATGGTCATCATGGTGGAAAAGGGTAAATTGTGGGTTTTGGAGAACATCAGGTAGGTTTACGGTTGTTTTGGGGTGGATCTATGATTTTGAGGGATTTTCTTCCAATTTTGGGGGTGATCCCTTTCTTTTCTGGGGTGTTTTTGACGTGTTTTGGGGTCTCCTTTGGGTTTTCGTTTGGTTCATGTTGGTCATCATGGTGAAAAAGCGTAAATTGTGGCTTTTGGAGAACATCAGGTAGGTTTAGGGGGACTTTTGGTGTGGATCTATGGCTTTTGGGGTTTTCTTTCGTTTTTAGGGGTTATCCTGTTCTTTTTTGGGGTGTTTTTGACGTGTTTTGTGGTCTCCCTTGGGCTTCGTTGGGTTTTTCGTGGTCATCATGGTGGAAAATATTAAATTGTGGGTTTTGTAGAACATCAGGTGAGTTTAAGGTTTTTTGGGGGGTGAATCTATGGTTTTGGGGGATTTCTTCTGTTTTTTTAGGGTTTTCTTCTGGTTTTGGGGTGGTCCCGATCTTTTCTGGGGTGTTTTTGACGTGTTTTGGGTTCTCCGTTGCGTTTTGTTTTGTTCTTGTTGGTCATTATGTTAAATAGGAGTGGATTGTGGGTTTTGGAGAAGATCAGGTAGGTTTATGGTTTTTTGGGGGTGAAATCATGGCATTTTGTTATTTTTTTTTTAGGATCTGGGTTGATTTTGGGGTTGTTTTGAGGTGTTTTGGGGTTTCCCTTTCGTTTCGTTGAGTTCCTAATGGGTTTTATGGTGGTTGGGAGTGGACTTTGGGATTTGGAGAACATCAGGTAGGTTTAGGGTGGTTTGGGGATTGGATCCGTGCTTTTTGGGGTTTTCTCTCGTTTTGGGGGGTGATCCTGTTCTTGTTTGGGGTGTTTTTGACGTGTTTTTGGGTCTCCCTTGGGTTTCGTTGGGTTCTCGTCTGTCGTTAAGGTAAATGGAAGTGCATTTTTGGTTTTGGAGAAGATCAGGTGAGTTTAGGGTGGTTTGGGGGGAAAATTGATAGCTTTGGGTTTTTTTCTTCTTATCCAGTTCTTTTTTGGCGTGTTTTTGACGCGTTTTGGGGTCTCCGTTGGGTTTCGTTGGGTTTTCCGTGGTCATTATGGTGGAAAAGTTTAAATTGTTGGTTTTGGAGAACATCGGGTAGGTTTAGGGTGGTTTTGGGGTGGATCTATGGCTTTTGGTGTTTTCTTTCGTTTTTAGGGGTTATCCCGTTCTTGTTTGGGGTGTTTTTGACTTGTTTTGGGGTCTCCGTTGGGTTTCGTTGTGTTTTCCATGGTCATCATGGTGGAAAAGGGTAAATTGTGGGTTTTGGAGAACATCAGGTAGGTTTACGGTTGTTTTGGGGTGGATCTATGATTTTGAGGGATTTTCTTCCAATTTTGGGGGTGATCCCTTTCTTTTCTGGGGTGTTTTTGACGTGTTTTGGGGTCTCCTTTGGGTTTTCGTTTGGTTCATGTTGGTCATCATGGTGAAAAAGCGTAAATTGTGGCTTTTGGAGAACATCAGGTAGGTTTAGGGGGACTTTTGGTGTGGATCTATGGCTTTTGGGGTTTTCTTTCGTTTTTAGGGGTTATCCTGTTCTTTTTTGGGGTGTTTTTGACGTGTTTTGTGGTCTCCCTTGGGCTTCGTTGGGTTTTTCGTGGTCATCATGGTGGAAAATATTAAATTGTGGGTTTTGTAGAACATCAGGTGAGTTTAAGGTTTTTTGGGGGGTGAATCTATGGTTTTGGGGGATTTCTTCTGTTTTTTTAGGGTTTTCTTCTGGTTTTGGGGTGGTCCCGATCTTTTCTGGGGTGTTTTTGACGTGTTTTGGGTTCTCCGTTGCGTTTTGTTTTGTTCTTGTTGGTCATTATGTTAAATAGGAGTGGATTGTGGGTTTTGGAGAAGATCAGGTAGGTTTATGGTTTTTTGGGGGTGAAATCATGGCATTTTGTTATTTTTTTTTTAGGATCTGGGTTGATTTTGGGGTTGTTTTGAGGTGTTTTGGGGTTTCCCTTTCGTTTCGTTGAGTTCCTAATGGGTTTTATGGTGGTTGGGAGTGGACTTTGGGATTTGGAGAACATCAGGTAGGTTTAGGGTGGTTTGGGGATTGGATCCGTGCTTTTTGGGGTTTTCTCTCGTTTTGGGGGGTGATCCTGTTCTTGTTTGGGGTGTTTTTGACGTGTTTTTGGGTCTCCCTTGGGTTTCGTTGGGTTCTCGTCTGTCGTTAAGGTAAATGGAAGTGCATTTTTGGTTTTGGAGAAGATCAGGTGAGTTTAGGGTGGTTTGGGGGGAAAATTGATAGCTTTGGGTTTTTTTCTTCTTATCCAGTTCTTTTTTGTCGTGTTTTTGACGCGTTTTGGGGTCTCCGTTGGGTTTCGTTGGGTTTTCCGTGGTCATTATGGTGGAAAAGTTTAAATTGTTGGTTTTGGAGAACATCGGGTAGGTTTAGGGTGGTTTTGGGGTGGATCTATGGCTTTTGGTGTTTTCTTTCGTTTTTAGGGGTTATCCCGTTCTTGTTTGGGGTGTTTTTGACTTGTTTTGGGGTCTCCGTTGGGTTTCGTTGTGTTTTCCATGGTCATCATGGTGGAAAAGGGTAAATTGTGGGTTTTGGAGAACATCAGGTAGGTTTACGGTTGTTTTGGGGTGGATCTATGATTTTGAGGGATTTTCTTCCAATTTTGGGGGTGATCCCTTTCTTTTCTGGGGTGTTTTTGACGTGTTTTGGGGTCTCCTTTGGGTTTTCGTTTGGTTCATGTTGGTCATCATGGTGAAAAAGCGTAAATTGTGGCTTTTGGAGAACATCAGGTAGGTTTAGGGGGACTTTTGGTGTGGATCTATGGCTTTTGGGGTTTTCTTTCGTTTTTAAGGGTTATCCTGTTCTTTTTTGGTGTTTTTTTTTTGACTTGTTTTGTGGTCTCCGTTGCGTTTCGTTGGGTTTTCCGTGGTCATCATGGTGGAAAAGGGTAAATTGTAGGTTTTAGAGAACATCGGGTAGTTTTAGGGTGGCTTTGGGGTGGATCTATGGTTTTGGGGGATTTCTTCTGTTTTTTAGGGTTTTCTTCTGTTTTTGGGGTGGTCCCGATCTTTTCTGGGGTGTTTCTAATGTGTTTTGGGTTCTCTGTTGCGTTTTGTTTTGATTGTGCTGTGGTTTTGAGGTGTTTTGGGTTCTTCATTGGTTTTCGTTGGGTTCTTGTTTGTCATTATGGTGAATGGGAGTGAAATGTTGATTTGGAGAAGATCAGGTGAGTTTAGGGTGGTTTTGCGGGGAAATTCATAGTTTTTGTTTTTGTTTTTGTTTTTTTCTTCTGATCCAGTTGTTTTTTGGGGTGTTTTTGACGTGTTTTGGGGTCTCCTTTGGTTTTTCGTTTGGTTCATGTTGGTCATCATGGTGAAAAAGCGTAAATTGTGGCTTTTGGAGAACATCAGGTAGGTTTAGGGGGACTTTTGGTGTGGATCTATGGCTTTTGGGGTTTTCTTTCGTTTTTAGGGGTTATCCTGTTCTTTTTTGGGGTGTTTTTGACGTGTTTTGTGGTCTCCCTTGGGCTTCGTTGGGTTTTTCGTGGTCATCATGGTGGAAAATATTAAATTGTGGGTTTTGTAGAACATCAGGTGAGTTTAAGGTTTTTTGGGGGGTGAATCTATGGTTTTGGGGGATTTCTTCTGGTTTTTTAGGGTTTTCTTCTGGTTTTGGGGTGGTCCCGATCTTTTCTGGGGTGTTTTTGACGTGTTTTGGGTTCTCCGTTGCGTTTTGTTTTGTTCTTGTTGGTCATTATGTTAAATAGGAGTGGATTGTGGGTTTTGGAGAAGATCAGGTAGGTTTATGTGTTTTTGGGGGTGAAATCATGGCATTTTGTTATTTTTTTTTTAGGATCTGGGTTGATTTTGGGGTTGTTTTGAGGTGTTTTGGGGTTTCCCTTTCGTTTCGTTGAGTTCCTAATGGGTTTTATGGTGGTTGGGAGTGGACTTTGGGATTTGGAGAACATCAGGTAGGTTTAGGGTGGTTTGGGGATTGGATCCGTGCTTTTTGGGGTTTTCTTTCGTTTTGGGGGGTGATCCTGTTCTTGTTTGGGGTGTTTTTGACGTGTTTTTGGGTCTCCCTTGGGTTTCGTTGGGTTCTCGTCTGTCGTTAAGGTAAATGGAAGTGCATTTTTGGTTTTGGAGAAGATCAGGTGAGTTTAGGGTGGTTTGGGGGGAAAATTCATAGCTTTGGGTTTTTTTCTTCTTATCCAGTTCTTTTTTGTCGTGTTTTTGACGCGTTTTGGGGTCTCCGTTGGGTTTCGTTGGGTTTTCCGTGGTCATTATGGTGGAAAAGTTTAAATTGTTGGTTTTGGAGAACATCGGGTAGGTTTAGGGTGGTTTTGGGGTGGATCTATGGCTTTTGGTGTTTTCTTTCGTTTTTAGGGGTTATCCCGTTCTTGTTTGGGGTGTTTTTGACTTGTTTTGGGGTCTCCGTTGGGTTTCGTTGTGTTTTCCATGGTCATCATGGTGGAAAAGGGTAAATTGTGGGTTTTGGAGAACATCAGGTAGGTTTACGGTTGTTTTGGGGTGGATCTATGATTTTGAGGGATTTTCTTCCAATTTTGGGGGTGATCCCTTTCTTTTCTGGGGTGTTTTTGACGTGTTTTGGGGTCTCCTTTGGGTTTTCGTTTGGTTCATGTTGGTCATCATGGTGAAAAAGCGTAAATTGTGGCTTTTGGAGAACATCAGGTAGGTTTAGGGGGACTTTTGGTGTGGATCTATGGCTTTTGGGGTTTTCTTTCGTTTTTAGGGGTTATCCTGTTCTTTCTTGGGGTGTTTTTGACGTGTTTTGTGGTCTCCCTTGGGCTTCGTTGGGTTTTTCGTGGTCATCATGGTGGAAAATATTAAATTGTGGGTTTTGTAGAACATCAGGTGAGTTTAAGGTTTTTTGGGGGGTGAATCTATGGTTTTGGGGGATTTCTTCTGTTTTTTTAGGGTTTTCTTCTGGTTTTGGGGTGGTCCCGATCTTTTCTGGGGTGTTTTTGACGTGTTTTGGGTTCTCCGTTGCGTTTTGTTTTGTTCTTGTTGGTCATTATGTTAAATAGGAGTGGATTGTGGGTTTTGGAGAAGATCAGGTAGGTTTATGGTTTTTTGGGGGTGAAATCATGGCATTTTGTTATTTTTTTTTTAGGATCTGGGTTGATTTTGGGGTTGTTTTGAGGTGTTTTGGGGTTTCCCTTTCGTTTCGTTGAGTTCCTAATGGGTTTTATGGTGGTTGGGAGTGGACTTTGGGATTTGGAGAACATCAGGTAGGTTTAGGGTGGTTTGGGGATTGGATCCGTGCTTTTTGGGGTTTTCTTTCGTTTTGGGGGGTGATCCTGTTCTTGTTTGGGGTGTTTTTGACGTGTTTTTGGGTCTCCCTTGGGTTTCGTTGGGTTCTCGTCTGTCGTTAAGGTAAATGGAAGTGCATTTTTGGTTTTGGAGAAGATCAGGTGAGTTTAGGGTGGTTTGGGGGGAAAATTGATAGCTTTGGGTTTTTTTCTTCTTATCCAGTTCTTTTTTGTCGTGTTTTTGACGCGTTTTGGGGTCTCCGTTGGGTTTCATTGGGTTTTCCGTGGTCATTATGGTGGAAAAGTTTAAATTGTTGGTTTTGGAGAACATCGGGTAGGTTTAGGGTGGTTTTGGGGTGGATCTATGGCTTTTGGTGTTTTCTTTCGTTTTTAGGGGTTATCCCGTTCTTGTTTGGGGTGTTTTTGACTTGTTTTGGGGTCTCCGTTGGGTTTCGTTGTGTTTTCCATGGTCATCATGGTGGAAAAGGGTAAATTGTGGGTTTTGGAGAACATCAGGTAGGTTTACGGTTGTTTTGGGGTGGATCTATGATTTTGAGGGATTTTCTTCCAATTTTGGGGGTGATCCCTTTCTTTTCTGGGGTGTTTTTGACGTGTTTTGGGGTCTCCTTTGGGTTTTCGTTTGGTTCATGTTGGTCATCATGGTGAAAAAGCGTAAATTGTGGCTTTTGGAGAACATCAGGTAGGTTTAGGGGGACTTTTGGTGTGGATCTATGGCTTTTGGGGTTTTCTTTCGTTTTTAAGGGTTATCCTGTTCTTTTTTGGTGTTTTTTTTTTTGACTTGTTTTGTGGTCTCCGTTGCGTTTCGTTGGGTTTTCCGTGGTCATCATGGTGGAAAAGGGTAAATTGTAGGTTTTAGAGAACATCGGGTAGTTTTAGGGTGGCTTTGGGGTGGATCTATGGTTTTGGGGGATTTCTTCTGTTTTTTAGGGTTTTCTTCTGTTTTTGGGGTGGTCCCGATCTTTTCTGGGGTGTTTCTAATGTGTTTTGGGTTCTCTGTTGCGTTTTGTTTTGATTGTGCTGTGGTTTTGAGGTGTTTTGGGTTCTTCATTGGTTTTCGTTGGGTTCTTGTTTGTCATTATGGTGAATGGGAGTGAAATGTTGATTTGGAGAAGATCAGGTGAGTTTAGGGTGGTTTTGCGGGGAAATTCATAGTTTTTGTTTTTGTTTTTGTTTTTTTCTTCTGATCCAGTTGTTTTTTGGGGTGTTTTTGACGTGTTTTGGGGTCTCCTTTGGTTTTTCGTTTGGTTCATGTTGGTCATCATGGTGAAAAAGCGTAAATTGTGGCTTTTGGAGAACATCAGGTAGGTTTAGGGGGACTTTTGGTGTGGATCTATGGCTTTTGGGGTTTTCTTTCGTTTTTAGGGGTTATCCTGTTCTTTTTTGGGGTGTTTTTGACGTGTTTTGTGGTCTCCCTTGGGCTTCGTTGGGTTTTTCGTGGTCATCATGGTGGAAAATATTAAATTGTGGGTTTTGTAGAACATCAGGTGAGTTTAAGGTTTTTTGGGGGGTGAATCTATGGTTTTGGGGGATTTCTTCTGGTTTTTTAGGGTTTTCTTCTGGTTTAGGGGTGGTCCCGATCTTTTCTGGGGTGTTTTTGACGTGTTTTGGGTTCTCCGTTGCGTTTTGTTTTGTTCTTGTTGGTCATTATGTTAAATAGGAGTGGATTGTGGGTTTTGGAGAAGATCAGGTAGGTTTATGGTTTTTTGGGGGTGAAATCATGGCATTTTGTTATTTTTTTTTTAGGATCTGGGTTGATTTTGGGGTTGTTTTGAGGTGTTTTGGGGTTTCCCTTTCGTTTCGTTGAGTTCCTAATGGGTTTTATGGTGGTTGGGAGTGGACTTTGGGATTTGGAGAACATCAGGTAGGTTTAGGGTGGTTTGGGGATTGGATCCGTGCTTTTTGGGGTTTTCTCTCGTTTTGGGGGGTGATCCTGTTCTTGTTTGGGGTGTTTTTGACGTGTTTTTGGGTCTCCCTTGGGTTTCGTTGGGTTCTCGTCTGTCGTTAAGGTAAATGGAAGTGCATTTTTGGTTTTGGAGAAGATCAGGTGAGTTTAGGGTGGTTTGGGGGGAAAATTCATAGCTTTGGGTTTTTTTCTTCTTATCCAGTTCTTTTTTGTCGTGTTTTTGACGCGTTTTGGGGTCTCCGTTGGGTTTCGTTGGGTTTTCCGTGGTCATTATGGTGGAAAAGTTTAAATTGTTGGTTTTGGAGAACATCGGGTAGGTTTAGGGTGGTTTTGGGGTGGATCTATGGCTTTTGGTGTTTTCTTTCGTTTTTAGGGGTTATCCCGTTCTTGTTTGGGGTGTTTTTGACTTGTTTTGGGGTCTCCGTTGGGTTTCGTTGTGTTTTCCATGGTCATCATGGTGGAAAAGGGTAAATTGTGGGTTTTGGAGAACATCAGGTAGGTTTACGGTTGTTTTGGGGTGGATCTATGATTTTGAGGGATTTTCTTCCAATTTTGGGGGTGATCCCTTTCTTTTCTGGGGTGTTTTTGACGTGTTTTGGGGTCTCCTTTGGGTTTTCGTTTGGTTCATGTTGGTCATCATGGTGAAAAAGCGTAAATTGTGGCTTTTGGAGAACATCAGGTAGGTTTAGGGGGACTTTTGGTGTGGATCTATGGCTTTTGGGGTTTTCTTTCGTTTTTAGGGGTTATCCTGTTCTTTTTTGGGGTGTTTTTGACGTGTTTTGTGGTCTCCCTTGGGCTTCGTTGGGTTTTTCGTGGTCATCATGGTGGAAAATATTAAATTGTGGGTTTTGTAGAACATCAGGTGAGTTTAAGGTTTTTTGGGGGGTGAATCTATGGTTTTGGGGGATTTCTTCTGTTTTTTTAGGGTTTTCTTCTGGTTTTGGGGTGGTCCCGATCTTTTCTGGGGTGTTTTTGACGTGTTTTGGGTTCTCCGTTGCGTTTTGTTTTGTTCTTGTTGGTCATTATGTTAAATAGGAGTGGATTGTGGGTTTTGGAGAAGATCAGGTAGGTTTATGGTTTTTTGGGGGTGAAATCATGGCATTTTGTTATTTTTTTTTTTAGGATCTGGGTTGATTTTGGGGTTGTTTTGAGGTGTTTTGGGGTTTCCCTTTCGTTTCGTTGAGTTCCTAATGGGTTTTATGGTGGTTGGGAGTGGACTTTGGGATTTGGAGAACATCAGGTAGGTTTAGGGTGGTTTGGGGATTGGATCCGTGCTTTTTGGGGTTTTCTTTCGTTTTGGGGGGTGATCCTGTTCTTGTTTGGGGTGTTTTTGACGTGTTTTTGGGTCTCCCTTGGGTTTCGTTGGGTTCTCGTCTGTCGTTAAGGTAAATGGAAGTGCATTTTTGGTTTTGGAGAAGATCAGGTGAGTTTAGGGTGGTTTGGGGGGAAAATTGATAGCTTTGGGTTTTTTTCTTCTTATCCAGTTCTTTTTTGTCGTGTTTTTGACGCGTTTTGGGGTCTCCGTTGGGTTTCGTTGGGTTTTCCGTGGTCATTATGGTGGAAAAGTTTAAATTGTTGGTTTTGGAGAACATCGGGTAGGTTTAGGGTGGTTTTGGGGTGGATCTATGGCTTTTGGTGTTTTCTTTCGTTTTTAGGGGTTATCCCGTTCTTGTTTGGGGTGTTTTTGACTTGTTTTGGGGTCTGCGTTGGGTTTCGTTGTGTTTTCCATGGTCATCATGGTGGAAAAGGGTAAATTGTGGGTTTTGGAGAACATCAGGTAGGTTTACGGTTGTTTTGGGGTGGATCTATGATTTTGAGGGATTTTCTTCCAATTTTGGGGGTGATCCCTTTCTTTTCTGGGGTGTTTTTGACGTGTTTTGGGGTCTCCTTTGGGTTTTCGTTTGGTTCATGTTGGTCATCATGGTGAAAAAGCGTAAATTGTGGCTTTTGGAGAACATCAGGTAGGTTTAGGGGGACTTTTGGTGTGGATCTATGGCTTTTGGGGTTTTCTTTCGTTTTTAAGGGTTATCCTGTTCTTTTTTGGTGTTTTTTTTTTGACTTGTTTTGTGGTCTCCGTTGCGTTTCGTTGGGTTTTCCGTGGTCATCATGGTGGAAAAGGGTAAATTGTAGGTTTTAGAGAACATCGGGTAGTTTTAGGGTGGCTTTGGGGTGGATCTATGGTTTTGGGGGATTTCTTCTGTTTTTTAGGGTTTTCTTCTGTTTTTGGGGTGGTCCCGATCTTTTCTGGGGTGTTTCTAATGTGTTTTGGGTTCTCTGTTGCGTTTTGTTTTGATTGTGCTGTGGTTTTGAGGTGTTTTGGGTTCTTCATTGGTTTTCGTTGGGTTCTTGTTTGTCATTATGGTGAATGGGAGTGAAATGTTGATTTGGAGAAGATCAGGTGAGTTTAGGGTGGTTTTGCGGGGAAATTCATAGTTTTTGTTTTTGTTTTTGTTTTTTTCTTCTGATCCAGTTGTTTTTTGGGGTGTTTTTGACGTGTTTTGGGGTCTCCTTTGGTTTTTCGTTTGGTTCATGTTGGTCATCATGGTGAAAAAGCGTAAATTGTGGCTTTTGGAGAACATCAGGTAGGTTTAGGGGGACTTTTGGTGTGGATCTATGGCTTTTGGGGTTTTCTTTCGTTTTTAGGGGTTATCCTGTTCTTTTTTGGGGTGTTTTTGACGTGTTTTGTGGTCTCCCTTGGGCTTCGTTGGGTTTTTCGTGGTCATCATGGTGGAAAATATTAAATTGTGGGTTTTGTAGAACATCAGGTGAGTTTAAGGTTTTTTGGGGGGTGAATCTATGGTTTTGGGGGATTTCTTCTGGTTTTTTAGGGTTTTCTTCTGGTTTTGGGGTGGTCCCGATCTTTTCTGGGGTGTTTTTGACGTGTTTTGGGTTCTCCGTTGCGTTTTGTTTTGTTCTTGTTGGTCATTATGTTAAATAGGAGTGGATTGTGGGTTTTGGAGAAGATCAGGTAGGTTTATGGTTTTTTGGGGGTGAAATCATGGCATTTTGTTATTTTTTTTTTAGGATCTGGGTTGATTTTGGGGTTGTTTTGAGGTGTTTTGGGGTTTCCCTTTCGTTTCGTTGAGTTCCTAATGGGTTTTATGGTGGTTGGGAGTGGACTTTGGGATTTGGAGAACATCAGGTAGGTTTAGGGTGGTTTGGGGATTGGATCCGTGCTTTTTGGGGTTTTCTCTCGTTTTGGGGGGTGATCCTGTTCTTGTTTGGGGTGTTTTTGACGTGTTTTTGGGTCTCCCTTGGGTTTCGTTGGGTTCTCGTCTGTCGTTAAGGTAAATGGAAGTGCATTTTTGGTTTTGGAGAAGATCAGGTGAGTTTAGGGTGGTTTGGGGGGAAAATTCATAGCTTTGGGTTTTTTTCTTCTTATCCAGTTCTTTTTTGTCGTGTTTTTGACGCGTTTTGGGGTCTCCGTTGGGTTTCGTTGGGTTTTCCGTGGTCATTATGGTGGAAAAGTTTAAATTGTTGGTTTTGGAGAACATCGGGTAGGTTTAGGGTGGTTTTGGGGTGGATCTATGGCTTTTGGTGTTTTCTTTCGTTTTTAGGGGTTATCCCGTTCTTGTTTGGGGTGTTTTTGACTTGTTTTGGGGTCTCCGTTGGGTTTCGTTGTGTTTTCCATGGTCATCATGGTGGAAAAGGGTAAATTGTGGGTTTTGGAGAACATCAGGTAGGTTTACGGTTGTTTTGGGGTGGATCTATGATTTTGAGGGATTTTCTTCCAATTTTGGGGGTGATCCCTTTCTTTTCTGGGGTGTTTTTGACGTGTTTTGGGGTCTCCTTTGGGTTTTCGTTTGGTTCATGTTGGTCATCATGGTGAAAAAGCGTAAATTGTGGCTTTTGGAGAACATCAGGTAGGTTTAGGGGGACTTTTGGTGTGGATCTATGGCTTTTGGGGTTTTCTTTCGTTTTTAGGGGTTATCCTGTTCTTTTTTGGGGTGTTTTTGACGTGTTTTGTGGTCTCCCTTGGGCTTCGTTGGGTTTTTCGTGGTCATCATGGTGGAAAATATTAAATTGTGGGTTTTGTAGAACATCAGGTGAGTTTAAGGTTTTTTGGGGGGTGAATCTATGGTTTTGGGGGATTTCTTCTGGTTTTTTAGGGTTTTCTTCTGGTTTTGGGGTGGTCCCGATCTTTTCTGGGGTGTTTTTGACGTGTTTTGGGTTCTCCGTTGCGTTTTGTTTTGTTCTTGTTGGTCATTATGTTAAATAGGAGTGGATTGTGGGTTTTGGAGAAGATCAGGTAGGTTTATGGTTTTTTGGGGGTGAAATCATGGCATTTTGTTATTTTTTTTTTTAGGATCTGGGTTGATTTTGGGGTTGTTTTGAGGTGTTTTGGGGTTTCCCTTTCGTTTCGTTGAGTTCCTAATGGGTTTTATGGTGGTTGGGAGTGGACTTTGGGATTTGGAGAACATCAGGTAGGTTTAGGGTGGTTTGGGGATTGGATCCGTGCTTTTTGGGGTTTTCTTTCGTTTTGGGGGGTGATCCTGTTCTTGTTTGGGGTGTTTTTGACGTGTTTTTGGGTCTCCCTTGGGTTTCGTTGGGTTCTCGTCTGTCGTTAAGGTAAATGGAAGTGCATTTTTGGTTTTGGAGAAGATCAGGTGAGTTTAGGGTGGTTTGGGGGGAAAATTGATAGCTTTGGGTTTTTTTCTTCTTATCCAGTTCTTTTTTGGCGTGTTTTTGACGCGTTTTGGGGTCTCCGTTGGGTTTCGTTGGGTTTTCCGTGGTCATTATGGTGGAAAAGTTTAAATTGTTGGTTTTGGAGAACATCGGGTAGGTTTAGGGTGGTTTTGGGGTGGATCTATGGCTTTTGGTGTTTTCTTTCGTTTTTAGGGGTTATCCCGTTCTTGTTTGGGGTGTTTTTGACTTGTTTTGGGGTCTCCGTTGGGTTTCGTTGTGTTTTCCATGGTCATCATGGTGGAAAAGGGTAAATTGTGGGTTTTGGAGAACATCAGGTAGGTTTACGGTTGTTTTGGGGTGGATCTATGATTTTGAGGGATTTTCTTCCAATTTTGGGGGTGATCCCTTTCTTTTCTGGGGTGTTTTTGACGTGTTTTGGGGTCTCCTTTGGGTTTTCGTTTGGTTCATGTTGGTCATCATGGTGAAAAAGCGTAAATTGTGGCTTTTGGAGAACATCAGTTAGGTTTAGGGGGACTTCTGCTGTGGATCTATGGCTTTTGGGGTTTTCTTTCGTTTTTAGGGGTTATCCTGTTCTTTTTTGGGGTGTTTTTGACGTGTTTTGTGGTCTCCCTTGGGCTTCGTTGGGTTTTCCGTGGTCATCATGGTGGAAAAGGTTAAATTGTAGGTTTTAGAGAACATCGGGTAGTTTTAGGGTGGCTTTGGGGTGGATCTATGGTTTTGGGGGATTTCTTCTGTTTTTTAGGGTTTTCTTCTGTTTTTGGGGTGGTCCCGATCTTTTCTGGGGTGTTTCTAATGTGTTTTGGGTTCTCTGTTGCATTTGTTTTGATTGTACTGTGGTTTTGAGGTGTTTTGGGTTCTTCATTGGTTTTCGTTGGGTTCTTGTTTGTCATTATGGTGAATGGGAGTGAAATGTCGATTTGGAGAAGATCAGGTGAGTTTAGGGCGGTTTTGCGGGGAAATTCATAGTTTTTGTTTTTGTTTTTGTTTTTGTTTTTGTTTTTGATCCAGTTCTTTGTTGGGGTGTTTTTGACGTGTTTTGGGGTCTCCTTTGGTTTTTCGTTTGGTTCATGTTGGTCATCATGGTGAAAAAGCGTAAATTGTGGCTTTTGGAGAACATCAGGTAGGTTTAGGGGGACTTTTGGTGTGGATCTATGGCTTTTGGGGTTTTCTTTCGTTTTTAGGGGTTATCCTGTTCTTTTTTGGGGTGTTTTTGACGTGTTTTGTGGTCTCCCTTGGGCTTCGTTGGGTTTTTCGTGGTCATCATGGTGGAAAATATTAAATTGTGGGTTTTGTAGAACATCAGGTGAGTTTAAGGTTTTTTGGGGGGTGAATCTATGGTTTTGGGGGATTTCTTCTGTTTTTTTAGGGTTTTCTTCTGGTTTTGGGGTGGTCCCGATCTTTTCTGGGGTGTTTTTGACGTGTTTTGGTTTCTCCGTTGCGTTTTGTTTTGTTCTTGTTGGTCATTATGTTAAATAGGAGTGGATTGTGGGTTTTGGAGAAGATCAGGTAGGTTTATGGTTTTTTGGGGGTGAAATCATGGCATTTTGTTATTTTTTTTTTTTAGGATCTGGGTTGATTTTGGGGTTGTTTTGAGGTGTTTTGGGGTTTCCCTTTCGTTTCGTTGAGTTCCTAATGGGTTTTATGGTGGTTGGGAGTGGACTTTGGGATTTGGAGAACATCAGGTAGGTTTAGGGTGGTTTGGGGATTGGATCCGTGCTTTTGGGGGTTTTCTTTCGTTTTGGGGGGTGATCCTGTTCTTGTTTGGGGTGTTTTTGACGTGTTTTTGGGTCTCCCTTGGGTTTCGTTGGGTTCTCGTCTGTCGTTAAGGTAAATGGAAGTGCATTTTTGGTTTTGGAGAAGATCAGGTGAGTTTAGGGTGGTTTGGGGGGAAAATTCATAGCTTTGGGTTTTTTTCTTCTTATCCAGTTCTTTTTTGGCGTGTTTTTGACGCGTTTTGGGGTCTCCGTTGGGTTTCGTTGGGTTTTCCGTGGTCATTATGGTGGAAAAGTTTAAATTGTTGGTTTTGGAGAACATCGGGTAGGTTTAGGGTGGTTTTGGGGTGGATCTATGGCTTTTGGTGTTTTCTTTCATTTTTAGGGGTTATCCCGTTCTTGTTTGGGGTGTTTTTGACTTGTTTTGGGGTCTGCGTTGGGTTTCGTTGTGTTTTCCATGGTCATCATGGTGGAAAAGGGTAAATTGTGGGTTTTGGAGAACATCAGGTAGGTTTACGGTTGTTTTGGGGTGGATCTATGATTTTGAGGGATTTTCTTCCAATTTTGGGGGTGATCCCTTTCTTTTCTGGGGTGTTTTTGACGTGTTTTGGGGTCTCCTTTGGGTTTTCGTTCGGTTCATGTTGGTCATCATGGTGAAAAAGCGTAAATTGTGGCTTTTGGAGAACATCAGGTAGGTTTAGGGGGACTTCTGCTGTGGATCTATGGCTTTTGCGGTTTTCTTTCGTTTTTAGGGGTTTTCCTGTTCTTTTTTGGGGTGTTTTTGACGTGTTTTGTGGTCTCCCTTGGGCTTCGTTGGGTTTTCCGTGGTCATCATGGTGGAAAAGGTTAAATTGTAGGTTTTAGAGAACATCGGGTAGTTTTAGGGTGGCTTTGGGGTGAATCTATGGTTTTGGGGGATTTCTTCTGTTTTTTAGGGTTTTCTTCTGTTTTTGGGGTGGTCCCGATCTTTTCTGGGGTGTTTCTAATGTGTTTTGGGTTCTCTGTTGCATTTGTTTTGATTGTACTGTGGTTTTGAGGTGTTTTGGGTTCTTCATTGGTTTTCGTTGGGTTCTTGTTTGTCATTATGGTGAATGGGAGTGAAATGTCGATTTGGAGAAGATCAGGTGAGTTTAGGGCGGTTTTGCGGGGAAATTCATAGTTTTTGTTTTTGTTTTTGTTTTTGTTTTTGTTTTTGTTTTTGGTTTTGGTTTTGGTTTTGGTTTTGTTTTTGTTTTTGATCCAGTTCTTTGTTGGGGTGTTTTTGACGTGTTTTGGGGTCTCCTTTGGGTTTTCGTTTGGTTCATGTTGGTCATCATGGTGAAAAAGCGTAAATTGTGGCTTTTGGAGAACATCAGGTAGGTTTAGGGGGACTTTTGGTGTGGATCTATGGCTTTTGGGGTTTTCTTTCGTTTTTAGGGGTTATCCTGTTCTTTTTTGGGGTGTTTTTGACGTGTTTTGTGGTCTCCCTTGGGCTTCGTTGGGTTTTTCGTGGTCATCATGGTGGAAAATATTAAATTGTGGGTTTTGTAGAACATCAGGTGAGTTTAAGGTTTTTTGGGGGGTGAATCTATGGTTTTGGGGGATTTCTTCTGTTTTTTTAGGGTTTTCTTCTGGTTTTGGGGTGGTCCCGATCTTTTCTGGGGTGTTTTTGACGTGTTTTGGGTTCTCCGTTGCGTTTTGTTTTGTTCTTGTTGGTCATTATGTTAAATAGGAGTGGATTGTGGGTTTTGGAGAAGATCAGGTAGGTTTATGTTTTTTTGGGGGTGAAATCATGGCATTTTGTTATTTTTTTTTTTAGGATCTGGGTTGATTTTGGGGTTGTTTTGAGGTGTTTTGGGGTTTCCCTTTCGTTTCGTTGAGTTCCTAATGGGTTTTATGGTGGTTGGGAGTGGACTTTGGGATTTGGAGAACATCAGGTAGGTTTAGGGTGGTTTGGGGATTGGATCCGTGCTTTTTGGGGTTTTCTTTCGTTTTGGGGGGTGATCCTGTTCTTGTTTGGGGTGTTTTTGACGTGTTTTTGGGTCTCCCTTGGGTTTCGTTGGGTTCTCGTCTGTCGTTAAGGTAAATGGAAGTGCATTTTTGGTTTTGGAGAAGATCAGGTGAGTTTAGGGTGGTTTGGGGGGAAAATTCATAGATATGGGTTTCTTTCTTCTTATCCAGTTCTTTTTTGTCGTGTTTTTGACGCGTTTTGGGGTCTCCGTTGGGTTTCGTTGGGTTTTCCGTGGTCATTATGGTGGAAAAGTTTAAATTGTTGGTTTTGGAGAACATCGGGTAGGTTTAGGGTGGTTTTGGGGTGGATCTATGGCTTTTGGTGTTTTCTTTCGTTTTTAGGGGTTATCCCGTTCTTGTTTGGGGTGTTTTTGACTTGTTTTGGGGTCTGCGTTGGGTTTCGTTGTGTTTTCCATGGTCATCATGGTGGAAAAGGGTAAATTGTGGGTTTTGGAGAACATCAGGTAGGTTTACGGTTGTTTTGGGGTGGATCTATGATTTTGAGGGATTTTCTTCCAATTTTGGGGGTGATCCCTTTCTTTTCTGGGGTGTTTTTGACGTGTTTTGGGGTCTCCTTTGGGTTTTCGTTCGGTTCATGTTGGTCATCATGGTGAAAAAGCGTAAATTGTGGCTTTTGGAGAACATCAGGTAGGTTTAGGGGGACTTTTGGTGTGGATCTATGGCTTTTGCGGTTTTCTTTCGTTTTTAGGGGTTTTCCTGTTCTTTTTTGGGGTGTTTTTGACGTGTTTTGTGGTCTCCCTTGGGCTTCGTTGGGTTTTCCGTGGTCATCATGGTGGAAAAGGGTAAATTGTAGGTTTTAGAGAACATCGGGTAGTTTTAGGGTGGCTTTGGGGTGAATCTATGGTTTTGGGGGATTTCTTCTGTTTTTTAGGGTTTTCTTCTGTTTTTGGGGTGGTCCCGATCTTTTCTGGGGTGTTTCTAATGTGTTTTGGGTTCTCTGTTGCATTTGTTTTGATTGTACTGTGGTTTTGAGGTGTTTTGGGTTCTTCATTGGTTTTCGTTGGGTTCTTGTTTGTCATTATGGTGAATGGGAGTGAAATGTCGATTTGGAGAAGATCAGGTGAGTTTAGGGTGGTTTTGCGGGGAAATTCATAGTTTTTGTTTTTGTTTTTGTTTTTGTTTTTGTTTTTGATCCAGTTCTTTGTTGGGGTGTTTTTGACGTGTTTTGGGGTCTCCTTTGGTTTTTCGTTTGGTTCATGTTGGTCATCATGGTGAAAAAGCGTAAATTGTGGCTTTTGGAGAACATCAGGTAGGTTTAGGGGGGCTTTTGGTGTGGATCTATGGCTTTTGGGGTTTTCTTTCGTTTTTAGGGGTTATCCTGTTCTTTTTTGGGGTGTTTTTGACGTGTTTTGTGGTCTCCCTTGGGCTTCGTTGGGTTTTTCGTGGTCATCATGGTGGAAAATATTAAATTGTGGGTTTTGTAGAACATCAGGTGAGTTTAAGGTTTTTTGGGGGGTGAATCTATGGTTTTGGGGGATTTCTTCTGGTTTTTTAGGGTTTTCTTCTGTTTTTGGGGTGGTCCCGATCTTTTCTGGGGTGTTTTTGACGTGTTTTGGTTTCTCCGTTGCGTTTTGTTTTGTTCTTGTTGGTCATTATGTTAAATAGGAGTGGATTGTGGGTTTTGGAGAAGATCAGGTAGGTTTATGTTTTTTTGGGGGTGAAATCATGGCATTTTGTTATTTTTTTTTTAGGATCTGGGTTGATTTTGGGGTTGTTTTGAGGTGTTTTGGGGTTTCCCTTTCGTTTCGTTGAGTTCCTAATGGGTTTTATGGTGGTTGGGAGTGGACTTTGGGATTTGGAGAACATCAGGTAGGTTTAGGGTGGTTTGGGGATTGGATCCGTGCTTTTTGGGGTTTTCTTTCGTTTTGGGGGGTGATGCTGTTCTTGTTTGGGGTGTTTTTGACGTGTTTTTGGGTCTCCCTTGGGTTTCGTTGGGTTCTCGTCTGTCGTTAAGGTAAATGGAAGTGCATTTTTGGTTTTGGAGAAGATCAGGTGAGTTTAGGGTGGTTTGGGGGGAAAATTGATAGCTTTGGGTTTTTTTCTTCTTATCCAGTTCTTTTTTGTCGTGTTTTTGACGCGTTTTGGGGTCTCCGTTGGGTTTCGTTGGGTTTTCCGTGGTCATTATGGTGGAAAAGTTTAAATTGTTGGTTTTGGAGAACATCGGGTAGGTTTAGGGTGGTTTTGGGGTGGATCTATGGCTTTTGGTGTTTTCTTTCGTTTTTAGGGGTTATCCCGTTCTTGTTTGGGGTGTTTTTGACTTGTTTTGTGGTCTCCGTTGGGTTTTGTTGTGTTTTCCATGGTCATCATGGTGGAAAAGGGTAAATTGTGGGTTTTGGAGAACATCAGGTAGGTTTACGGTTGTTTTGGGGTGGATCTATGATTTTGAGGGATTTTCTTCCAATTTTGGGGGTGATCCCTTTCTTTTCTGGGGTGTTTTTGACGTGTTTTGGGGTCTCCTTTGGGTTTTCGTTTGGTTCATGTTGGTCATCATGGTGAAAAAGCGTAAATTGTGGCTTTTGGAGAACATCAGGTAGGTTTAGGGGGACTTTTGGTGTGGATCTATGGCTTTTGGGGTTTTCTTTCGTTTTTAGGGGTTATCCTGTTCTTTTTTGGGGTGTTTTTGACGTGTTTTGTGGTCTCCCTTGGGCTTCGTTGGGTTTTCCGTGGTCATCATGGTGGAAAAGGGTAAATTGTAGGTTTTAGAGAACATCGGGTAGTTTTAGGGTGGCTTTGGGGTGGATCTATGGTTTTGGGGGATTTCTTCTGTTTTTTAGGGTTTTCTTCTGTTTTTGGGGTGGTCCCGATCTTTTCTGGGGTGTTTCTAATGTGTTTTGGGTTCTCTGTTGCGTTTTGTTTTGATTGTACTGTGGTTTTGAGGTGTTTTGGGTTCTTCATTGGTTTTCGTTGGGTTCTTGTTTGTCATTATGGTGAATGGGAGTGAAATGTCGATTTGGAGAAGATCAGGTGACTTTAGGGTGGTTTTGCGGGGAAATTCATAGTTTTTGTTTTTGTTTTTGTTTTTGTTTTGTTTTTTTTTTGATCCAGTTCTTTGTTGGGGTGTTTTTGACGTGTTTTGGGGTCTCCTTTGGGTTTTCGTTTGGTTCATGTTGGTCATCATGGTGAAAAAGCGTAAATTGTGGCTTTTGGAGAACATCAGGTAGGTTTAGGGGGACTTTTGGTGTGGATCTATGGCTTTTGGGGTTTTCTTTCGTTTTTAGGGGTTATCCTGTTCTTTTTTGGGGTGTTTTTGACGTGTTTTGTGGTCTCCCTTGGGCTTCGTTGGGTTTTCCGTGGTCATCATGGTGGAAAAGGGTAAATTGTAGGTTTTAGAGAACATCGGGTAGTTTTAGGGTGGCTTTAGGGTGGATCACAGAATCACAGAATCACAGAATTTTCTAGGTTGGAAGAGACCTCAAGGTCATCGAGTCCAACCTCCAACCTAACGCTAACAGCCCTCCACTAAACCATATCCCTAAGCTCTACATCTAAGCGTCTTTTGAAGACTTCCAGGGATGGTGACTCCACCACTTCCCTGGGCAGCCTGTTCCAATGCCTCACAACCCTTTCTGTAAAGAAGTTCTTCCTAACATCTAGCCTAAAACTCCCCTGGCTCAACTTAAGCCCATTCCCCCTCGTCCTGTCACCAGGCACGTGGGAGAACAGGCCAACCCCCACCTCTCTACAGCCTCCTTTAAGGTATCTGTAAAGAGCAATAAGGTCACCCCTGAGCCTCCTCTTCTCCAGGCTGAACAAGCCCAGCTCCCTCAGCCGCTCCTCGTAGGACTTGTTCTCCAGGCCCCTCACCAGCTTCGTCGCCCTTCTCTGCACCCGCTCAAGCACCTCGATGTCCTTCTTGTAGCGAGGGGCCCCAAACTGAACACAGTACTCGAGGTGCGGCCTCACCAGAGCTGAGTACAGGGGGACGATCACCTCCCTAGCCCTGCTGGTCACGCTGTTCCTAATACAAGCCAGGATGCCGTTGGCCTTCTTGGCCACCTGAGCACACTGCTGGCTCATATTCAGCCGACTGTCCACCATCACTCCCAGGTCCTTCTCTGCCTGGCAGCTTTCCAACCATTCCTCTCCCAGCCTGTAGCTCTGCTTGGGGTTATTGCGCCCCAGGTGCAGGACCCGGCACTTGGCCTTGTTAAACTTCATGCAGTTGACCTCAGCCCATCGGTGCAGCCTATCCAGATCCTCCTGCAGAGCTTTCCTACCCTCAAGCAGATCGACACACGCACCTAACTTGGTGTCATCTGCGAACTTACTGAGGGTGCACTCGATGCCCTCGTCCAGATCATCGATGAAGATATTAAAGAGGACCGATCTATGGTTTTGGGGGATTTCTTCTGTTTTTTAGGGTTTTCTTCTGTTTTTGGGGTGGTCCCGATCTTTTCTGGGGTGTTTCTAATGTGTTTTGGGTTCTCTGTTGCATTTGTTTTGATTGTACTGTGGTTTTGAGGTGTTTTGGGTTCTTCATTGGTTTTCGTTGGGTTCTTGTTTGTCATTATGGTGAATGGGAGTGAAATGTCGATTTGGAGAAGATCAGGTGACTTTAGGGTGGTTTTGCGGGGAAATTCATAGTTTTTGTTTTTGTTTTTGTTTTTGTTTTTGTTTTTGATCCAGTTCTTTGTTGGGGTGTTTTTGACGTGTTTTGGGGTCTCCTTTGGGTTTTCGTTTGGTTCATGTTGGTCATCATGGTGAAAAAGCGTAAATTGTGGCTTTTGGAGAACATCAGGTAGGTTTAGGGGGACTTTTGGTGTGGATCTATGGCTTTTGGGGTTTTCTTTC
This sequence comes from Aythya ferina, assembly GCF_964211825.1. Lineage (NCBI taxonomy): Eukaryota > Metazoa > Chordata > Aves > Anseriformes > Anatidae > Aythya > Aythya ferina. The sequence continues at coordinate 37,915 of NW_028181078.1, forward strand.
GTTTTTAGGGGTTATCCTGTTCTTTTTTGGGGTGTTTTTGACGTGTTTTGTGGTCTCCCTTGGGCTTCGTTGGGTTTTTCGTGGTCATCATGGTGGAAAATATTAAATTGTGGGTTTTGTAGAACATCAGGTGAGTTTAAGGTTTTTTGGGGGGTGAATCTATGGTTTTGGGGGATTTCTTCTGTTTTTTTAGGGTTTTCTTCTGGTTTTGGGGTGGTCCCGATCTTTTCTGGGGTGTTTTTGACGTGTTTTGGTTTCTCCGTTGCGTTTTGTTTTGTTCTTGTTGGTCATTATGTTAAATAGGAGTGGATTGTGGGTTTTGGAGAAGATCAGGTAGGTTTATGGTTTTTTGGGGGTGAAATCATGGCATTTTGTTATTTTTTTTTTAGGATCTGGGTTGATTTTGGGGTTGTTTTGAGGTGTTTTGGGGTTTCCCTTTCGTTTCGTTGAGTTCCTAATGGGTTTTATGGTGGTTGGGAGTGGACTTTGGGATTTGGAGAACATCAGGTAGGTTTAGGGTGGTTTGGGGATTGGATCCGTGCTTTTTGGGGTTTTCTTTCGTTTTGGGGGGTGATCCTGTTCTTGTTTGGGGTGTTTTTGACGTGTTTTTGGGTCTCCCTTGGGTTTCGTTGGGTTCTCGTCTGTCGTTAAGTTAAATGGAAGTGCATTTTTGGTTTTGGAGAAGATCAGGTGAGTTTAGGGTGGTTTGGGGGGAAAATTCATAGCTTTGGGTTTTTTTCTTCTTATCCAGTTCTTTTTTGTCGTGTTTTTGATGCGTTTTGGGGTCTCCGTTGGGTTTCGTTGGGTTTTCCGTGGTCATTATGGTGGAAAAGTTTAAATTGTTGGTTTTGGAGAACATCGGGTAGGTTTAGGGTGGTTTTGGGGTGGATCTATGGCTTTTGGTGTTTTCTTTCGTTTTTAGGGGTTATCCCGTTCTTGTTTGGGGAGTTTTTGACTTGTTTTGTGGTCTCCGTTGGGTTTTGTTGTGTTTTCCATGGTCATCATGGTGGAAAAGGGTAAATTGTGGGTTTTGGAGAACATCAGGTAGGTTTACGGTTGTTTTGGGGTGGATCTATGATTTTGAGGGATTTTCTTCCAATTTTGGGGGTGATCCCTTTCTTTTCTGGGGTGTTTTTGACGTGTTTTGGGGTCTCCTTTGGGTTTTCGTTTGGTTCATGTTGGTCATCATGGTGAAAAAGCGTGAATTGTGGCTTTTGGAGAACATCAGGTAGGTTTAGGGGGACTTTTGGTGTGGATCTATGGCTTTTGGGGTTTTCTTTCGTTTTTAGGGGTTATCCTGTTCTTTCTTGGGGTGTTTTTGACGTGTTTTGTGGTCTCCCTTGGGCTTCGTTGGGTTTTCCGTGGTCATCATGGTGGAAAAGGGTAAATTGTAGGTTTTAGAGAACATCGGGTAGTTTTAGGGTGGCTTTAGGGTGGATCTATGGTTTTGGGGGATTTCTTCTGTTTTTTAGGGTTTTCTTCTGTTTTTGGGGTGGTCCCGATCTTTTCTGGGGTGTTTCTAATGTGTTTTGGGTTCTCTGTTGCATTTGTTTTGATTGTACTGTGGTTTTGAGGTGTTTTGGGTTCTTCATTGGTTTTCGTTGGGTTCTTGTTTGTCATTATGGTGAATGGGAGTGAAATGTCGATTTGGAGAAGATCAGGTGACTTTAGGGTGGTTTTGCGGGGAAATTCATAGTTTTTGTTTTTGTTTTTGTTTTTGTTTTTGTTTTTGATCCAGTTCTTTGTTGGGGTGTTTTTGACGTGTTTTGGGGTCTCCTTTGGGTTTTCGTTTGGTTCATGTTGGTCATCATGGTGAAAAAGCGTAAATTGTGGCTTTTGGAGAACATCAGGTAGGTTTAGGGGGACTTTTGGTGTGGATCTATGGCTTTTGGGGTTTTCTTTCGTTTTTAGGGGTTATCCTGTTCTTTTTTGGGGTGTTTTTGACGTGTTTTGTGGTCTCCCTTGGGCTTCGTTGGGTTTTTCGTGGTCATCATGGTGGAAAATATTAAATTGTGGGTTTTGTAGAACATCAGGTGAGTTTAAGGTTTTTTGGGGGGTGAATCTATGGTTTTGGGGGATTTCTTCTGTTTTTTTAGGGTTTTCTTCTGGTTTTGGGGTGGTCCCGATCTTTTCTGGGGTGTTTTTGACGTGTTTTGGTTTCTCCGTTGCGTTTTGTTTTGTTCTTGTTGGTCATTATGTTAAATAGGAGTGGATTGTGGGTTTTGGAGAAGATCAGGTAGGTTTATGGTTTTTTGGGGGTGAAATCATGGCATTTTGTTATTTTTTTTTTAGGATCTGGGTTGATTTTGGGGTTGTTTTGAGGTGTTTTGGGGTTTCCCTTTCGTTTCGTTGAGTTCCTAATGGGTTTTATGGTGGTTGGGAGTGGACTTTGGGATTTGGAGAACATCAGGTAGGTTTAGGGTGGTTTGGGGATTGGATCCGTGCTTTTTGGGGTTTTCTTTCGTTTTGGGGGGTGATCCTGTTCTTGTTTGGGGTGTTTTTGACGTGTTTTTGGGTCTCCCTTGGGTTTCGTTGGGTTCTCGTCTGTCGTTAAGTTAAATGGAAGTGCATTTTTGGTTTTGGAGAAGATCAGGTGAGTTTAGGGTGGTTTGGGGGGAAAATTGATAGCTTTGGGTTTTTTTCTTCTTATCCAGTTCTTTTTTGTCGTGTTTTTGACGCGTTTTGGGGTCTCCGTTGGGTTTCGTTGGGTTTTCCGTGGTCATTATGGTGGAAAAGTTTAAATTGTTGGTTTTGGAGAACATCGGGTAGGTTTAGGGTGGTTTTGGGGTGGATCTATGGCTTTTGGTGTTTTCTTTCGTTTTTAGGGGTTATCCCGTTCTTGTTTGGGGTGTTTTTGACTTGTTTTGTGGTCTCCGTTGGGTTTTGTTGTGTTTTCCATGGTCATCATGGTGGAAAAGGGTAAATTGTGGGTTTTGGAGAACATCAGGTAGGTTTACGGTTGTTTTGGGGTGGATCTATGATTTTGAGGGATTTTCTTCCAATTTTGGGGGTGATCCCTTTCTTTTCTGGGGTGTTTTTGACGTGTTTTGGGGTCTCCTTTGGGTTTTCGTTTGGTTCATGTTGGTCATCATGGTGAAAAAGCGTGAATTGTGGCTTTTGGAGAACATCAGGTAGGTTTAGGGGGACTTTTGGTGTGGATCTGTGGCTTTTGGGGTTTTCTTTCGTTTTTAGGGGTTATCCTGTTCTTTCTTGGGGTGTTTTTGACGTGTTTTGTGGTCTCCCTTGGGCTTCGTTGGGTTTTCCGTGGTCATCATGGTGGAAAAGGGTAAATTGTAGGTTTTAGAGAACATCGGGTAGTTTTAGGGTGGCTTTAGGGTGGATCTATGGTTTTGGGGGATTTCTTCTGTTTTTTAGGGTTTTCTTCTGTTTTTGGGGTGGTCCCGATCTTTTCTGGGGTGTTTCTAATGTGTTTTGGGTTCTCTGTTGCATTTGTTTTGATTGTACTGTGGTTTTGAGGTGTTTTGGGTTCTTCATTGGTTTTCGTTGGGTTCTTGTTTGTCATTATGGTGAATGGGAGTGAAATGTCGATTTGGAGAAGATCAGGTGACTTTAGGGTGGTTTTGCGGGGAAATTCATAGTTTTTGTTTTTGTTTTTGTTTTTGTTTTTGTTTTTGATCCAGTTCTTTGTTGGGGTGTTTTTGACGTGTTTTGGGGTCTCCTTTGGGTTTTCGTTTGGTTCATGTTGGTCATCATGGTGAAAAAGCGTAAATTGTGGCTTTTGGAGAACATCAGGTAGGTTTAGGGGGACTTTTGGTGTGGATCTATGGCTTTTGGGGTTTTCTTTCGTTTTTAGGGGTTATCCTGTTCTTTTTTGGGGTGTTTTTGACGTGTTTTGTGGTCTCCCTTGGGCTTCGTTGGGTTTTTCGTGGTCATCATGGTGGAAAATATTAAATTGTGGGTTTTGTAGAACATCAGGTGAGTTTAAGGTTTTTTGGGGGGTGAATCTATGGTTTTGGGGGATTTCTTCTGTTTTTTTAGGGTTTTCTTCTGGTTTTGGGGTGGTCCCGATCTTTTCTGGGGTGTTTTTGACGTGTTTTGGGTTCTCCGTTGCGTTTTGTTTTGTTCTTGTTGGTCATTATGTTAAATAGGAGTGGATTGTGGGTTTTGGAGAAGATCAGGTAGGTTTATGGTTTTTGGGGGGTGAAATCATGGCATTTTGTTATTTTTTTTTTAGGATCTGGGTTGATTTTGGGGTTGTTTTGAGGTGTTTTGGGGTTTCCCTTTCGTTTCGTTGAGTTCCTAATGGGTTTTATGGTGGTTGGGAGTGGACTTTGGGATTTGGAGAACATCAGGTAGGTTTAGGGTGGTTTGGGGATTGGATCCGTGCTTTTTGGGGTTTTCTTTCGTTTTGGGGGGTGATCCTGTTCTTGTTTGGGGTGTTTTTTATGTGTTTTTGGGTCTCCCTTGGGTTTCGTTGGGTTCTCGTCTGTCGTTAAGGTAAATGGAAGTGCATTTTTGGTTTTGGAGAAGATCAGGTGAGTTTAGGGTGGTTTGGGGGGAAAATTCATAGCTTTGGGTTTTTTTCTTCTTATCCAGTTCTTTTTTGGCGTGTTTTTGATGCGTTTTGGGGTCTCCGTTGGGTTTCGTTGGGTTTTCCGTGGTCATTATGGTGGAAAAGTTTAAATTGTTGGTTTTGGAGAACATCGGGTAGGTTTAGGGTGGTTTTGGGGTGGATCTATGGCTTTTGGTGTTTTCTTTCGTTTTTAGGGGTTATCCCGTTCTTGTTTGGGGTGTTTTTGACTTGTTTTGTGGTCTCCGTTGGGTTTTGTTGTGTTTTCCATGGTCATCATGGTGGAAAAGGGTAAATTGTGGGTTTTGGAGAACATCAGGTAGGTTTACGGTTGTTTTGGGGTGGATCTATGATTTTGAGGGATTTTCTTCCAATTTTGGGGGTGATCCCTTTCTTTTCTGGGGTGTTTTTGACGTGTTTTGGGGTCTCCTTTGGGTTTTCGTTTGGTTCATGTTGGTCATCATGGTGAAAAAGCGTAAATTGTGGCTTTTGGAGAACATCAGGTAGGTTTAGGGGGACTTTTGGTGTGGATCTATGGCTTTTGGGGTTTTCTTTCGTTTTTAGGGGTTATCCTGTTCTTTTTTGGGGTGTTTTTGACGTGTTTTGTGGTCTCCCTTGGGCTTCGTTGGGTTTTCCGTGGTCATCATGGTGGAAAAGGGTAAATTGTAGGTTTTAAAGAACATCGGGTAGTTTTAGGGTGGCTTTGGGGTGAATCTATGGTTTTGGGGGATTTCTTCTGTTTTTTAGGGTTTTCTTCTGTTTTTGGGGTGGTCCCGATCTTTTCTGGGGTGTTTCTAATGTGTTTTGGGTTCTCTGTTGCGTTTTGTTTTGATTGTACTGTGGTTTTGAGGTGTTTTGGGTTCTTCATTGGTTTTCGTTGGGTTCTTGTTTGTCATTATGGTGAATGGGAGTGAAATGTCGATTTGGAGAAGATCAGGTGACTTTAGGGTGGTTTTGCGGGGAAATTCATAGTTTTTGTTTTTGTTTTTGTTTTTGTTTTGTTTTTTTTTTTTGATCCAGTTCTTTGTTGGGGTGTTTTTGACGTGTTTTGGGGTCTCCTTTGGGTTTTCGTTTGGTTCATGTTGGTCATCATGGTGAAAAAGCGTAAATTGTGGCTTTTGGAGAACATCAGGTAGGTTTAGGGGGACTTTTGATGTGGATCTATGGCTTTTGGGGTTTTCTTTCGTTTTTAGGGGTTATCCTGTTCTTTTTTGGGGTGTTTTTGACGTGTTTTGTGGTCTCCCTTGGGCTTCGTTGGGTTTTTCGTGGTCATCATGGTGGAAAATATTAAATTGTGGGTTTTGTAGAACATCAGGTGAGTTTAAGGTTTTTTGGGGGGTGAATCTATGGTTTTGGGGGATTTCTTCTGTTTTTTTAGGGTTTTCTTCTGGTTTTGGGGTGGTCCCGATCTTTTCTGGGGTGTTTTTGACGTGTTTTGGTTTCTCCGTTGCGTTTTGTTTTGTTCTTGTTGGTCATTATGTTAAATAGGAGTGGATTGTGGGTTTTGGAGAAGATCAGGTAGGTTTATGTTTTTTTGGGGGTGAAATCATGGCATTTTGTTATTTTTTTTTTAGGATCTGGGTTGATTTTGGGGTTGTTTTGAGGTGTTTTGGGGTTTCCCTTTCGTTTCGTTGAGTTCCTAATGGGTTTTATGGTGGTTGGGAGTGGACTTTGGGATTTGGAGAACATCAGGTAGGTTTAGGGTGGTTTGGGGATTGGATCCGTGCTTTTTGGGGTTTTCTTTCGTTTTGGGGGGTGATCCTGTTCTTGTTTGGGGTGTTTTTGACGTGTTTTTGGGTCTCCCTTGGGTTTCGTTGGGTTCTCGTCTGTCGTTAAGGTAAATGGAAGTGCATTTTTGGTTTTGGAGAAGATCAGGTGAGTTTAGGGTGGTTTGGGGGGAAAATTGATAGCTTTGGGTTTTTTTCTTCTTATCCAGTTCTTTTTTGTCGTGTTTTTGACGCGTTTTGGGGTCTCCGTTGGGTTTCGTTGGGTTTTCCGTGGTCATTATGGTGGAAAAGTTTAAATTGTTGGTTTTGGAGAGCATCGGGTAGGTTTAGGGTGGTTTTGGGGTGGATCTATGGCTTTTGGTGTTTTCTTTCGTTTTTAGGGGTTATCCCGTTCTTGTTTGGGGTGTTTTTGACTTGTTTTGGGGTCTCCGTTGGGTTTTGTTGTGTTTTCCATGGTCATCATGGTGGAAAAGGGTAAATTGTGGGTTTTGGAGAACATCAGGTAGGTTTACGGTTGTTTTGGGGTGGATCTATGATTTTGAGGGATTTTCTTCCAATTTTGGGGGTGATCCCTTTCTTTTCTGGGGTGTTTTTGACGTGTTTTGGGGTCTCCTTTGGGTTTTCGTTTGGTTCATGTTGGTCATCATGGTGAAAAAGCGTAAATTGTGGCTTTTGGAGAACATCAGGTAGGTTTAGGGGGACTTTTGGTGTGGATCTATGGCTTTTGGGGTTTTCTTTCGTTTTTAGGGGTTATCCTGTTCTTTTTTGGGGTGTTTTTGACGTGTTTTGTGGTCTCCCTTGGGCTTCGTTGGGTTTTCCGTGGTCATCATGGTGGAAAAGGGTAAATTGTAGGTTTTAGAGAACATCGGGTAGTTTTAGGGTGGCTTTAGGGTGGATCTATGGTTTTGGGGGATTTCTTCTGTTTTTTAGGGTTTTCTTCTGTTTTTGGGGTGGTCCCGATCTTTTCTGGGGTGTTTCTAATGTGTTTTGGGTTCTCTGTTGCATTTGTTTTGATTGTACTGTGGTTTTGAGGTGTTTTGGGTTCTTCATGGGTTTTCGTTGGGTTCTTGTTTGTCATTATGGTGAATGGGAGTGAAATGTCGATTTGGAGAAGATCAGGTGACTTTAGGGTGGTTTTGCGGGGAAATTAATAGTTTTTGTTTTTGTTTTTGTTTTTGTTTTTGTTTTTGATCCAGTTCTTTGTTGGGGTGTTTTTGACGTGTTTTGGGGTCTCCTTTGGGTTTTCGTTTGGTTCATGTTGGTCATCATGGTGAAAAAGCGTAAATTGTGGCTTTTGGAGAACATCAGGTAGGTTTAGGGGGACTTTTGGTGTGGATCTATGGCTTTTGGGGTTTTCTTTCGTTTTTAGGGGTTATCCTGTTCTTTTTTGGGGTGTTTTTGACGTGTTTTGTGGTCTCCCTTGGGCTTCGTTGGGTTTTTCGTGGTCATCATGGTGGAAAATATTAAATTGTGGGTTTTGTAGAACATCAGGTGAGTTTAAGGTTTTTTGGGGGGTGAATCTATGGTTTTGGGGGATTTCTTCTGTTTTTTTAGGGTTTTCTTCTGGTTTTGGGGTGGTCCCGATCTTTTCTGGGGTGTTTTTGACGTGTTTTGGGTTCTCCGTTGCGTTTTGTTTTGTTCTTGTTGGTCATTATGTTAAATAGGAGTGGATTGTGGGTTTTGGAGAAGATCAGGTAGGTTTATGTGTTTTTGGGGGTGAAATCATGGCATTTTGTTATTTTTTTTTTAGGATCTGGGTTGATTTTGGGGTTGTTTTGAGGTGTTTTGGGGTTTCCCTTTCGTTTCGTTGAGTTCCTAATGGGTTTTATGGTGGTTGGGAGTGGACTTTGGGATTTGGAGAACATCAGGTAGGTTTAGGGTGGTTTGGGGATTGGATCCGTGCTTTTTGGGGTTTTCTTTCGTTTTGGGGGGTGATCCTGTTCTTGTTTGGGGTGTTTTTGACGTGTTTTTGGGTCTCCCTTGGGTTTCGTTGGGTTCTCGTCTGTCGTTAAGGTAAATGGAAGTGCATTTTTGGTTTTGGAGAAGATCAGGTGAGTTTAGGGTGGTTTGGGGGGAAAATTCATAGCTTTGGGTTTTTTTCTTCTTATCCAGTTCTTTTTTGGCGTGTTTTTGACGCGTTTTGGGGTCTCCGTTGGGTTTCGTTGGGTTTTCCGTGGTCATTATGGTGGAAAAGTTTAAATTGTTGGTTTTGGAGAACATCGGGTAGGTTTAGGGTGGTTTTGGGGTGGATCTATGGCTTTTGGTGTTTTCTTTCGTTTTTAGGGGTTATCCCGTTCTTGTTTGGGGTGTTTTTGACTTGTTTTGGGGTCTGCGTTGGGTTTCGTTGTGTTTTCCATGGTCATCATGGTGGAAAAGGGTAAATTGTGGGTTTTGGAGAACATCAGGTAGGTTTACGGTTGTTTTGGGGTGGATCTATGATTTTGAGGGATTTTCTTCCAATTTTGGGGGTGATCCCTTTCTTTTCTGGGGTGTTTTTGACGTGTTTTGGGGTCTCCTTTGGGTTTTCGTTTGGTTCATGTTGGTCATCATGGTGAAAAAGCGTAAATTGTGGCTTTTGGAGAACATCAGGTAGGTTTAGGGGGACTTTTGGTGTGGATCTATGGCTTTTGGGGTTTTCTTTCGTTTTTAGGGGTTATCCTGTTCTTTTTTGGGGTGTTTTTGACGTGTTTTGTGGTCTCCCTTGGGCTTCGTTGGGTTTTCCGTGGTCATCATGGTGGAAAAGGGTAAATTGTAGGTTTTAGAGAACATCGGGTAGTTTTAGGGTGGCTTTAGGGTGGATCTATGGTTTTGGGGGATTTCTTCTGTTTTTTAGGGTTTTCTTCTGTTTTTGGGGTGGTCCCGATCTTTTCTGGGGTGTTTCTAATGTGTTTTGGGTTCTCTGTTGCATTTGTTTTGATTGTACTGTGGTTTTGAGGTGTTTTGGGTTCTTCATTGGTTTTCGTTGGGTTCTTGTTTGTCATTATGGTGAATGGGAGTGAAATGTCGATTTGGAGAAGATCAGGTGACTTTAGGGTGGTTTTGCGGGGAAATTCATAGTTTTTGTTTTTGTTTTTGTTTTTGTTTTTGTTTTTGTTTTTGATCCAGTTCTTTGCTGGGGTGTTTTTGACGTGTTTTGGGGTCTCCTTTGGGTTTTCGTTTGGTTCATGTTGGTCATCATGGTGAAAAAGCGTAAATTGTGGCTTTTGGAGAACATCAGGTAGGTTTAGGGGGACTTTTGGTGTGGATCTATGGCTTTTGGGGTTTTCTTTCGTTTTTAGGGGTTATCCTGTTCTTTTTTGGGGTGTTTTTGACGTGTTTTGTGGTCTCCCTTGGGCTTCGTTGGGTTTTTCGTGGTCATCATGGTGGAAAATATTAAATTGTGGGTTTTGTAGAACATCAGGTGAGTTTAAGGTTTTTTGGGGGGTGAATCTATGGTTTTGGGGGATTTCTTCTGTTTTTTTAGGGTTTTCTTCTGGTTTTGGGGTGGTCCCGATCTTTTCTGGGGTGTTTTTGACGTGTTTTGGGTTCTCCGTTGCGTTTTGTTTTGTTCTTGTTGGTCATTATGTTAAATAGGAGTGGATTGTGGGTTTTGGAGAAGATCAGGTAGGTTTATGTGTTTTTGGGGGTGAAATCATGGCATTTTGTTATTTTTTTTTTAGGATCTGGGTTGATTTTGGGGTTGTTTTGAGGTGTTTTGGGGTTTCCCTTTCGTTTCGTTGAGTTCCTAATGGGTTTTATGGTGGTTGGGAGTGGACTTTGGGATTTGGAGAACATCAGGTAGGTTTAGGGTGGTTTGGGGATTGGATCCGTGCTTTTTGGGGTTTTCTTTCGTTTTGGGGGGTGATCCTGTTCTTGTTTGGGGTGTTTTTGACGTGTTTTTGGGTCTCCCTTGGGTTTCGTTGGGTTCTCGTCTGTCGTTAAGGTAAATGGAAGTGCATTTTTGGTTTTGGAGAAGATCAGGTGAGTTTAGGGTGGTTTGGGGGGAAAATTCATAGCTTTGGGTTTTTTTCTTCTTATCCAGTTCTTTTTTGGCGTGTTTTTGACGCGTTTTGGGGTCTCCGTTGGGTTTCGTTGGGTTTTCCGTGGTCATTATGGTGGAAAAGTTTAAATTGTTGGTTTTGGAGAACATCGGGTAGGTTTAGGGTGGTTTTGGGGTGGATCTATGGCTTTTGGTGTTTTCTTTCGTTTTTAGGGGTTATCCCGTTCTTGTTTGGGGTGTTTTTGACTTGTTTTGGGGTCTGCGTTGGGTTTCGTTGTGTTTTCCATGGTCATCATGGTGGAAAAGGGTAAATTGTGGGTTTTGGAGAACATCAGGTAGGTTTACGGTTGTTTTGGGGTGGATCTATGATTTTGAGGGATTTTCTTCCAATTTTGGGGGTGATCCCTTTCTTTTCTGGGGTGTTTTTGACGTGTTTTGGGGTCTCCTTTGGGTTTTCGTTTGGTTCATGTTGGTCATCATGGTGAAAAAGCGTAAATTGTGGCTTTTGGAGAACATCAGGTAGGTTTAGGGGGACTTTTGGTGTGGATCTATGGCTTTTGGGGTTTTCTTTCGTTTTTAGGGGTTATCCTGTTCTTTTTTGGGGTGTTTTTGACGTGTTTTGTGGTCTCCCTTGGGCTTCGTTGGGTTTTCCGTGGTCATCATGGTGGAAAAGGGTAAATTGTAGGTTTTAGAGAACATCGGGTAGTTTTAGGGTGGCTTTAGGGTGGATCTATGGTTTTGGGGGATTTCTTCTGTTTTTTAGGGTTTTCTTCTGTTTTTGGGGTGGTCCCGATCTTTTCTGGGGTGTTTCTAATGTGTTTTGGGTTCTCTGTTGCATTTGTTTTGATTGTACTGTGGTTTTGAGGTGTTTTGGGTTCTTCATTGGTTTTCGTTGGGTTCTTGTTTGTCATTATGGTGAATGGGAGTGAAATGTCGATTTGGAGAAGATCAGGTGACTTTAGGGTGGTTTTGCGGGGAAATTCATAGTTTTTGTTTTTGTTTTTGTTTTTGTTTTTGTTTTTGTTTTTGATCCAGTTCTTTGCTGGGGTGTTTTTGACGTGTTTTGGGGTCTCCTTTGGGTTTTCGTTTGGTTCATGTTGGTCATCATGGTGAAAAAGCGTAAATTGTGGCTTTTGGAGAACATCAGGTAGGTTTAGGGGGACTTTTGGTGTGGATCTATGGCTTTTGGGGTTTTCTTTCGTTTTTAGGGGTTATCCTGTTCTTTTTTGGGGTGTTTTTGACGTGTTTTGTGGTCTCCCTTGGGCTTCGTTGGGTTTTTCGTGGTCATCATGGTGGAAAATATTAAATTGTGGGTTTTGTAGAACATCAGGTGAGTTTAAGGTTTTTTGGGGGGTGAATCTATGGTTTTGGGGGATTTCTTCTGTTTTTTTAGGGTTTTCTTCTGGTTTTGGGGTGGTCCCGATCTTTTCTGGGGTGTTTTTGACGTGTTTTGGGTTCTCCGTTGCGTTTTGTTTTGTTCTTGTTGGTCATTATGTTAAATAGGAGTGGATTGTGGGTTTTGGAGAAGATCAGGTAGGTTTATGTGTTTTTGGGGGTGAAATCATGGCATTTTGTTATTTTTTTTTTAGGATCTGGGTTGATTTTGGGGTTGTTTTGAGGTGTTTTGGGGTTTCCCTTTCGTTTCGTTGAGTTCCTAATGGGTTTTATGGTGGTTGGGAGTGGACTTTGGGATTTGGAGAACATCAGGTAGGTTTAGGGTGGTTTGGGGATTGGATCCGTGCTTTTTGGGGTTTTCTTTCGTTTTGGGGGGTGATCCTGTTCTTGTTTGGGGTGTTTTTGACGTGTTTTTGGGTCTCCCTTGGGTTTCGTTGGGTTCTCGTCTGTCGTTAAGGTAAATGGAAGTGCATTTTTGGTTTTGGAGAAGATCAGGTGAGTTTAGGGTGGTTTGGGGGGAAAATTGATAGCTTTGGGTTTTTTTCTTCTTATCCAGTTCTTTTTTGTCGTGTTTTTGACGCGTTTTGGGGTCTCCGTTGGGTTTCGTTGGGTTTTCCGTGGTCATTATGGTGGAAAAGTTTAAATTGTTGGTTTTGGAGAACATCGGGTAGGTTTAGGGTGGTTTTGGGGTGGATCTATGGCTTTTGGTGTTTTCTTTCGTTTTTAGGGGTTATCCCGTTCTTGTTTGGGGTGTTTTTGACTTGTTTTGGGGTCTGCGTTGGGTTTCGTTGTGTTTTCCATGGTCATCATGGTGGAAAAGGGTAAATTGTGGGTTTTGGAGAACATCAGGTAGGTTTACGGTTGTTTTGGGGTGGATCTATGATTTTGAGGGATTTTCTTCCAATTTTGGGGGTGATCCCTTTCTTTTCTGGGGTGTTTTTGACGTGTTTTGGGGTCTCCTTTGGGTTTTCGTTTGGTTCATGTTGGTCATCATGGTGAAAAAGCGTAAATTGTGGCTTTTGGAGAACATCAGGTAGGTTTAGGGGGACTTTTGGTGTGGATCTATGGCTTTTGGGGTTTTCTTTCGTTTTTAGGGGTTATCCTGTTCTTTTTTGGGGTGTTTTTGACGTGTTTTGTGGTCTCCCTTGGGCTTCGTTGGGTTTTCCGTGGTCATCATGGTGGAAAAGGGTAAATTGTAGGTTTTAGAGAACATCGGGTAGTTTTAGGGTGGCTTTGGGGTGGATCTATGGTTTTGGGGGATTTCTTCTGTTTTTTAGGGTTTTCTTCTGTTTTTGGGGTGGTCCCGATCTTTTCTGGGGTGTTTCTAATGTGTTTTGGGTTCTCTGTTGCATTTGTTTTGATTGTACTGTGGTTTTGAGGTGTTTTGGGTTCTTCATTGGTTTTCGTTGGGTTCTTGTTTGTCATTATGGTGAATGGGAGTGAAATGTCGATTT
>NW_028181077.1:0-50837 GCF_964211825.1 Aythya ferina
ATTTTGGGTCATTTTGGGGCCGTACCTGCAGGATGAGCCCCAGGGCGTTGCGGTGCCGGGGGGTGTCGACCACCACCACCCGCCCGGGGGTCAGCGCCTTCAGCCCCGCCACCGACTGCGCCGCGCGACGCTGGGGGGGGGCACGGCCTCAGGACCCCCCCGGGACCCTCCCTGCCCCCCCCCTCGGCCCTACAGCCCCCCCCACCTCCCCCAGGTCCCCCCCACCTCCCCCAATTCCCCCCCCAAAATCCCCAATTCCGCCCCCAAAATCCCCAATTCCCCCCCCAAAATCCCCCCATGACCCTAAATACCCCCTAATGCCCCCCCAATGTCTCCCAAAGCCCCCCCCCCATTCTCAGGTCCCCCCCCCACATCCCCAGTGCCCCCACCATGCCCCCCAATCCCCCCCAAAGCCCCCCAATCCCCTCCCAATCTCCCCCAGAGCCCCCCCAACCCCCTCCCCATGCCCCCCAGTGCCCCCCCCAAGCCCCCCAAACCCCCCCAAGTCCCCCCCAATCCCTCCCCAAATGCCCCCCAAATCCCCCCCAACCCCCCTCCCCATGCCCCCAAAGCCCCCCCAAAGCCCCCCCAAGCCCCCAAATCCCCCCCAAACCCCTCCCCATGCCCCCAAAGCCCCCCCAAAGCCCCCCCAGACCCCTCCCCATGCCCCCAAAGCCCCCCCAGACCCCCCCCCCGTGCCCCCCCCCCCCCACCTGCAGCTGGCCCTGGCCTCCCGCAGCCCCCTCACGGCCTCCAGGTACTGGGGGAGGTCGCCCAGGGCCCCCCCCTCCTCCGGGGGCTCCCCCAGCGCCGCCAGCTCCCCCTGCAGCTCCGCCACACGCCGCTCCTGGGCCTGGCCCCAAAACGCCCCCGAAACGACCCCAAAATAGACATACAGGCCCAAAAGGCCCCAAAACCACCCCAAAAACAGCCCAAAAACAGCCATACAGCCCCAAAAGGCCCCAAAACCACCCCAAAAACAGACATACAGCCCCAAAATGCCCCAAAACCACCCCAAAAACAGCCCAAAAACAGCCATACAGCCCCAAAATGCCCCCAAAACACCCCAACAACAGACACAGAGCCCCAAAACCACCCCAGATCCAGCCATACAGCCCCAAAACCAGCCCAGAACCAGCCCAAAACCAGCTATATAGCCCCAAAATGCCCCAAAACCACCCACATCCCAAATCCCCCCCCACATCCCCAACCCTCCCAAATTCCCCCAAATCCCCCCAAAACCCCCAAATCCCCCCAAACCCCCCCAACCCCCTAAAAGCCCCCAAATCCCCATAAAGCCCTGAATTCCCCCAAACCCCCCAAATCCCCCACACCTCCCGAATCTCTCAAATCCCCCCCAATTCCCTGTGCACCCCCCCCATGTCCCCATGCCCCCCCCCACCCCAAAATGTCCCCCCCCCCCCCCAAAAATCCCCCCCCACCCACCGGGGTTTCCCTGCGCAGGGGGATCTTGCTGTAGCTGCTCCTCCGCAACTCCCCCAATCCCCCCAAACCCCCTCACACCCCCTGCACCCCCCAACCCCTAAATACCCCAAAATGCCCCCCCCCACCCCAAAATGCCCCCCACCCACCGGGGTGTCCCTGCGCAGGGGGAACTCGCTGTAGCTGCTCCTCAGCAACTCCCCCAATTCCCCCAAATCCCCCCTGCACCCCCCCACCCCAAATACCCCCACCCCACCCCAAAATGTCCCCCCCCACCCCAAAATGCCCCCCCCACCCACCGGGGCGTCCCTGCGCAGGGGGAACTCGCTGTAGCTGCTCCTCAGTGATTCCCCCAAACCCCCCCAATCCCCCCAAACCCCCTCACACCCCCTGCACCCCCCAACCCCTAAATACCCCCCCGTGCCCCCCCCACCCCAAATACCCCCCCCACCCACCGGGGCGTCCCTGCGCAGGGGGATCTTGCTGTAGCTGCTCCTCCGCAACTCCCCCAAACCCCCCCAATTCCCCGTGCACCCCCCCCACCCCAAATACCCCCCCCCCACCTCAAAATGCCCCCCCCCACCCCAAAATGCCCCCCCCCACCCACTGGGGTGTCCCTGCGCAGGGGGAACTCGCTGTAGCTGCTCCTCAGCAACTCCCCCAATTCCCCCAAACCCCCTCACACCCCCTGCACCCCCCAACCCCTAAATACCCCAAAATACCCCCCCCCCACCCCAAAATGCCCCCCCCACCCCAAAATACCCCCCCCCCACCCACCGGGGCGTCCCTGCGCAGGGGGAACTCGCTGTAGCTGCTCCTCAGCAGCTCCTCGACGCGCAGCGCGGGGGCTCTGAGCAGGCTGAGGATGCTGCCGTAGCTCAGGCGGAACTGCGACTGCAGCCGCTCCGGGCGGCCCTGGGGGGGGTTATTAATGGGGGGGGGGGGGGCTTTTTGTCCTGGGGGGGGGTCAATGGGGCGGGGGGCTCACCAGCAGCACGCGGTGCAGGTCGGCCAGCTCGGGGAGGGGCCCCTTGCAGAGGATGATGACGGTGCCGGTGGCGTCCAGCCCGCGGCGCCCCGCGCGCCCCCGACATCTGCACGTATTCGCCTGGGGGGGCACGGGGGGGTGAGGGGGGTTTGGGGGGGTGTGGGGGGGGTGTGGGGGGTGTGGGGGGCACGGGGGGGGTCTGGGGTTACGGCCCCATAGAGCCCCCAGCGCCTCCCCGCTGTCCGGCCCCCATAGCACCGTGCGGTGCCAACGCCAGGCGTGGGGGACCTGAGTCTGCCCCATAGATCACCCAAAGCTGCCCCATAGATCCTAAATCTGCCCCATAGATTCACCAGAACTGCCCCATAGATCCCAAACCTACCCCCATAGATGCTAAATCTGTCCCATAGACCCACCACACCTGCCCCATAGACCCCAAATCTGCCCCACAGATCCCAGATCCACAGCCTATAGCTGCCCCATAGCCACTCTACAACTGCCCCATGGTCTATAGCTGCCCCATAGCTGCCCCATAGCCCCCCATAACTGCCCCATATCCCCCCCACAACTGCCCCACAGCCCCCCCACAACTGCCCCATGGTCTATACCTGCCCCATATCCCCCCATAACTGCCCCATATCCCCCCCACAACTGCCCCACAGCCTATATCTGCCCCATATCCCCCCATAACTGCCCCATAGCCCCCCATAACTGCCCCATAGCCCCCCATAACTGCCCCATATCCCCCCCACAACTGCCCCACAGCCTATATCTGCCCCATATCCCCCCATAACTGCCCCATAGCCCCCCATAACTGCCCCACAGCCCCCCCACAACTGCCCCACAGCCTATATCTGCCCCATATCCCCCCATAACTGCCCCATAGCCCCCCATAACTGCCCCACAGCCCCCCCACAACTGCCCCACAGCCTATATCTGCCCCATATCCCCCCATAACTGCCCCATAGCCCCCCATAACTGCCCCATGGTCTATATCTGCCCCACAGCCCCCCATAACTGCTCCATAGCCCCCCATAACTGCCCCATAGCTACCCCACAACTGCCCCATGGTCTATATCTGCCCCATATCCCCCCCATAACTGCCCCACAGCCCCCCCACAACTGCCCCACAGCCTATATCTGCCCCATATCCCCCCATAACTGCCCCATAGCCCCCCATAACTGCCCCACAGCCCCCCCCACAACTGCCCCACAGCCTATATCTGCCCCATATCCCCCCATAACTGCCCCATAGCCCCCCATAACTGCCCCATGGTCTATATCTGCCCCACAGCCCCCCATAACTGCTCCATAGCCCCCCATAACTGCCCCATAGCTACCCCACAACTGCCCCATGGTCTATATCTGCCCCATATCCCCCCCCATAACTGCCCCACAGCCCCCCCACAACTGCCCCACAGCCTATATCTGCCCCATATCCCCCCATAACTGCCCCATAGCCCCCCATAACTGCCCCACAGCCCCCCCACAACTGCCCCACAGCCTATATCTGCCCCATATCCCCCCATAACTGCCCCATAGCCCCCCATAACTGCCCCATGGTCTATATCTGCCCCACAGCCCCCCATAACTGCTCCATAGCCCCCCATAACTGCCCCATAGCTACCCCCACAACTGCCCCATGGTCTATATCTGCCCCATATCCCCCCCATAACTGCCCCCACAGCCCCCCCCACAACTGCCCCACAGCCTATATCTGCCCCATAGCCCCCCATAACTGCCCCCAGCCCCCTACTGGGCAGGAGGTCCCTGAAGCCGTTCCCGTCGTGCTTGCGGATGGAGTCGAAGACCACGGTGCGCGCCGGCATGTTCACCCCCATGGCGAACGTCTCGGTGGCAAACAGCACCTGGGGGGGGCACACGGACAGGGGGGGGGCACGTGTGGGGCAGGGGGACCCCCCCCACAGCCCCCCCGGACCCCCCCGGACCCCCCCCCAGACCTTGACCAGCCCCTGGCTGAAGAGCATCTCCACCACCTCCTTGAGCAGCGGCAGGACCCCCCCCGTGGTGCACCCCGATCCCGCGCTGCAGCAGCTCCGTCATGTGAACCACCTGGGGGGGGGGGCGACGCCGTCAGGACCCCCCGGAACAACCCCAAAAGACACTTTAGAAACCCCAGAAATCCCAAAGAGCCTTTAAGACCCCCCCCAAAGCACTCCAAAAACCTCTTTAGGACCCCCAGAGAGCCCCAAAATCCACTTTAAGACCCCCCCAGAAACCCCAAAGCCCCTTTAGGACCCCCCCCCAAAGCCCCTTTAGGACCCCCAGAGCCCCCCAAACCCCTTTTAACTCCTTTACCCCCCTCCAACTCCCCTCTTAACCCCCCTTTCACCCCCCTTTAGTCCCTTTATCCCCCTCCAACCCCCCATTGACCCTCTTTAACCCCTTAACCCCCCCTTATCCCCCCCAGCCCCCCTTTAACCGCCTTTTACCCCCCTTTACCCCCCCCAGACCCCCTTTTACCCCTTTTAACCCCCCATGGACCCCTCTTTCACCCCCCTTTACCCCCTTTTAACCCCCCTCTACCCCCCCTAGACCCCCTTTCCCCCCCCCCCAGACCCCATTTCCCCCCCCCGACCCCATTTTACCCCCCTCAGACCCCATTTTCCCCCTCCCCAGCCCCCCTTTTCCCTCTTTCACCCCCCTTTACCCCCCCCGACCCCATTTTACCCCCCCCAGACCCCTTTTCCCTCTTTCACCCCCCTTTACCCCCCTTTTAACCCCCCTCTACCCCCCCCAGACCCCCTCTACCCCCCCCAGACCCCCTTTTCCCCCCCCCAGACCCCCTTTCCCCCCCCCAGCCCCCCTTTACTCCCCCCAGACCCCATTTCCCCCCCCCCAGACCCCCTTTCCCCCCCCCAGCCCCCCTTTACCCCCCCCAGACCCCCTTTACCCCCCCCCAGACCCCATTTTCCCCCTCCCCAGACCCCATTTTCCCTCTTTCACCCCCTTTCCCCCCCCCAGCCCCCCTTTCCCCCCCCCAGCCCCCCGACCTGCGGCAGGCGGCGGTCGGAGCCGCGGAGTCGCGCGAGGCAGCGCTGGCAGAAGGCCCGGACGCGGCTCTTCTCGGCGGGGGAGGCGAGGTCCAGGCCCCCCAGGCCGGCGGCCTGCTCGTCGCAGCGGCCCCGCGAGAAGGTGAAGGCCACCACCGGCAGCTGGCCCCCGCTCCCGCAGCAAGCCCAGCAGCGCCAGCCACATCCCGCGGTCCTGGGGGGGGGCACGGAGGGGTCGGGGGGGGTCACAGGGGGGCAGGAAGGGGGTCACAGGGGGGTCTCAGGGGGGCAGGGGAGGGGTCACAGGGGGTCACAGGGGGGGCAGGAGGGGTCAGGAGAGGGGCAGGGGGGGTCAAAGGGGGTCACAGGGGGTCAGGGGAGGGGTGGGGGGGGTCACAGGGGGTCGGGGGGGGTCACAGGGGGGCAGGGAGGGGTCAGGAGAGGGGCAGGGGGGGTCACAGGGGGTCACAGGGGGGCAGGAGGGGGGTCCACAGGGGGGCAGGGAGGGGCAGGGGGGGGTCACAGGGGGGGCAGGAAGGGGGTCACAGGGGGTCAGGGGAGGGGCAGGGGGGTCACAGGGGGTCACAGGGGGGGGTGTTAGAGGCCAAAAGGGGAGCCCCAGGCAGGGTTTGGGGGGATATGGGGGGGGAAAAACCTTAAAAGAGCCCCAAAAGAGCCCAAAATGTAATGGATAGGGGCTCCTAAATGGGTTTAAAGGGGTCTAAGGGGAACCTGGGGGGTCAATGGGGGGTCAGGGGGAAGTCAGGGGGGTCAGGGGGGGGGTGTCAGAGGCCAAAAGGGGAGCCCCAGGCGGGGTTTGGGGGGGATATGGGGGAAAAATCCCTAAAAGAAACCCAAAAGAGCCCAAAATGCAAAGAGTGGGGGGCCCTAAATGAGTTTAAAGAGAGCTTAGGGGAAGAAATCCCTAAAAGAGCCCCAAAAGACCCCCCCCCAAATCACCAACAGAAGGGGAACAAGGGCAGGGGGGGGATCCCACAGCAGGGATTGCGCCCCCACTCCAAAAGGGCCCCCCCAGCCCCCAAAATGCCCTGTCCAGACCCCAAAAGACCCCCCCCAGCCCCCAAAAGCCCCCCACCTGCCCGGGGCTGGTGCCCCCCCAATGGTGGGCTGCTTGGCCCCGAAGCTCTGCGCGTGTTTGCTCGCCCGCTCCTTCTTGGCCTCCACGGCCGCGTAGTACCTGCGGGGTGTGGGGCAGGCTGTGGGGCAGGCTGTGGGGGCACGCTATGGGGCACGCTATGGGGCAGGCTGTGGGGCACACTGTGGGGCTGGGCTATGGGGTGACTGTGGGGCAGGCTGTGGGGCAGGCTGTGGGGTGACTGTGGGGCAGGGTTGTGGGGCTGGACATGGGGTAGGGCTGTGGGGCTGCCATGGGGCCGCTATGGGGCTGCTATGGGGCAGGCATAGGGCAGCCATGGGGTAGCTACGGGGCAGCTACGGGGTGGTTATGGGGCAGCTATGTGACATCTATGGGGCTGCTATGGGGCCACCATGGGACATCTATAGGGCAGCCATGGGGTGGTTATGGGGCCGCTATGGGGCAGCCATGGGGACATCTATGGGGCAACCGTGGGGCAGCTATAGGTCCGCTATAGGGCAGCTATGTGACATCTATGGGGCAGCCACGGAGCCGCTATGGGGCAACTATGGGACATCTATGGGGCTGCTATGGGACATCTATGGGGCAGCCATGGGGTGGTTATAGGGCTGCTATGGGGGTGCTTATGGGGCTGCTATGGGGTGGTTATGGGGCTGCTACGGGGCAGCCATAGGGCTGCTATGGGGTAGCTATGTAACATCTATGGGACATCTATGGGGCAGCCACGGAGCCGCTATGCGGCTGCTATAGGACATCTATGGGGCCGCTATGGGGCAGCTATGGGGCAGCTATGGGGCAGCTATGGGGCAGCCGTGGGGCGCGGTGGGGCTCACCCCTGCGTGTTGAAGGTGCCGCGTGCGTCCAGGAGCAGGAAGAGCTGCTGGCGGGTGCGGGGCCCGTTCCCGGTGTAGAGGAAATGCTCCAGGGGCACCGGGCGCTGCCGCGTGCTGATCACCCGCAGCTGCCGCCGCTTCGTGCGCCTGGGGGGGGGGAAACGGGGGCACTGGGGGGCACTGGGGGGCACTGGGGGGATGCAGGACCCCCACACAGCCCCCCAAAACCCCAGACACCCCACAGAGTCCATGTGTGACCCCCAGAGCCCCCAAAAACCACCCCCAGACACCCCCAGATCCCAATAAAGCACCCTCTAACCCCAATAATCCACCCCCAAACACCAATAAACTCCCCCAAAACCCCAATAAACCACCCCAGGCCCCAATAAACCCCCCAGACCACAATAATCCACCCCCAAACACCAATAAAGCACCCCCAGACTCCAATAAACCACCCCCAGGCCCCCCAAAAACCACCTCCAGACACCCCCAGACCCCAATAATCCACCCCCAGGACCCCAATAATACACCCCCTGACCAGAATAAACCACCCCAAAACCCCAAATAAACCACCCCCAGGACCCCAAAACCACCCCCAGGACCCCAGTCCCCCATAAACCACGCCCAGAACCCCATAAATGACCCCCATAGATGCCCCCCCAGCCCCCCATAAACCCCCCAGCCCCCCCCAAAATCACCCCCCAAAACCCCATAAACCACTCCCAGGCCCCCCAGGGCCTCCCAAAGCCCCCCCCAGACAACCCCCAGCCCCCTAAATCCAACCCCCAGCCACCCCATAACACCCCCGTAGCACCCTACAACCACCCCATAACACCCCATAACCACCCCATAACACCCCGTAACCGCCCCATAACCACCCCTATACCACCCCTAAATACCCCCATAACCCCCCCATAACTGCCCCCCAGCCCCCCCCCTCGCCTTACCCCACCCACTGGGCGAACTCGAGGGCGTTGGGCACGGTGGCGCTGAGCAGGATGAGCTTGACGTGCTCGGGCAGCATGATCAGCACCTCCTCCCACACCACCCCCGCGCTGGGGGGGGGGGCAGCAGGGCGGGGGGGGTCAGCAGGGTGCCCCCCACCCCATAGCCACCCCCAAACCCCCCCCCCCCAGACCCACCTCGGCGTCGTTGATGTAGTGCACCTCGTCGAAAATCACCCACTCCAGCTCGCGGATGACGTCGGAGCCGTTGTACAGCATGGAGCTGCGGGAAGATTTTGGGGTGATTTATGGCTCTTTTGGGGGTTCTTTGAATTATTTTTTTATTCCGGGGAGGGGGCTCACCGCAGGATCTCGGTGGTCATGATGAGGCAGGAGCCTCGGGGCGCAGCTGCACGTCCCCCGTCAGCAGCCCCACGTCGCCGAAGGTGGTCTTGAAGTCGCGGAACTTCTGGTTGGAGAGCGCCTTGATGGGCGACGTGTAGATGGTCCTGGGGGCAAGGGGGGCACGGGGGGTGTCCCGGGGGGGTCGGGGTGCCCCGGGGAGGGGGGTTTGGGGGTGTCCCGGGGGGTCTGGAGTCGATACGGGGTGGTTTGGGGGGACGGGGAGAGGGGATTTGGGATCTACGGTTGGGTTTTGGGGCTTTTTGATTGAGTTTTAGCCCTTCCAGTTGGGTTTGGGGCTCTTCCAGTTGGGTTCTGGGCCCTTTCTGTTGGGTTTTGGCTCCTCCCATTGCGTTTTATCCCCTCACATTGGGTTTTGAGATCCTCCCGTTGGGTTTAGGGCCCTCCCAGTTGGGTCTTAGCTCCTCCAGTTGGGTTTTGGGCCCTTCCAGTTGAGTTTTATCTCCTCCTGTTGGGTTTTACCCCCCCAGGTTGGGTTTTGAGACCCTGCCATTGGGTTTCGGGCCCTTCCAGTTGGGTTTTGGCTCCTCCCGTTGAGTTTTAGAGCCTTCCTGTTGGGTTTCAGGCTCTCCAGTGGTTTTCCAGTTTGGAGTTTTTTATCACTTTCCGTTGGGTTTTGGGCTCTTCCAGTTGGGTTCTACCCCTCCCAGATTGGGTTTTATCCCTTCCCATTGTGTTTTGGGCTCTTCCAGTTGGGTTTCGGGCCCTTCCAGTTGGGTTTTACTCCCTCTGGTTGGGATTTTAGACACTCCCGTTGAGTGTTGGGCTCTTCCAGTTGGGTTTTGACCCCTTTCTGTTGGGTTTTATCCCTTCCCATTGAGTTTTGGGCTCTTCCAGTTGGCTTTCGGGCCCTTCCAGTTGGGTTTTACCCCCCCAGGTTGGGTTTTGAGACCCTCCCATTGGGTTTTATCCCCTCCCGTTGAGTGTTGGGCTCTTCCAGTTGGGTTTTGGGCCCTTCCAGTTGAGTTTTACCCTCTCCCGTTGACTTCTACCCCCCCAGGTTGGGTTTTGGAGCCCTTCCATTGGCTTTTTGGGCCCTTCCAGTTGGGTTTTACCCCCCCAGGTTGGGTTTTGAGACCCTCCCATTGGGTTTTATCCCTTCCCGTTGAGTTTTGGGGCTCTTCCAGTTGGGTTTCGGGCCCTTCCAGTTGAGTTTTACCCCCTCCCGTTGACTTCTACCCCCTCAGGTTGGCTTCTACCCCCCCCAGGTTGGGTTTTGGAGCCCTCCCATTGGCTTTTGGGCACTTCCAGTTGGGTTTTACCCCCCCAGGTTGGGGTTTTGAGACCCTCCCATTGGGTTTTATCCTTCCCGTTGAGTTTCGGGCTCTTCCAGTTGGCTTTTGACCCCTTCCAGTTGGGTTTTACCCCCCCCCAGTTGGGTTTTGAGACCCTCCCGTTGGGTTTTATCCCCTCCTGTTGAGTTTCGGGCTCTTCCAGTTGGGTTTTGACCCCTTCCAGTTGAGTTTTTACCCCCTCCCGTTGACTTCCACCCCCCCCAGCTTGCCATTTACCCCCCTCCCGCTGCGTCCCACCCCCCCCACACCCCCCCCGTGCCCCCCCCACGCACCGCGTCATGTGTCGGCGCGCCATGGCGATGGCGTACTCGGCCACCACGGTCTTGCCGGCCGAGGTGTGGGCGGCCACCAGCACCGAGCGGGCCGCGCTCCAGGCACAGCACGGCCCGCTGCTGGAACGGGTCCAGGCGGAACGGCCACTGGGGGGGGGGGGGGTGGTCAAAATGGGGCTGGGGGGGGGGGGACACGGACACCCGCGGGACCCCCCCCCAACGGGAAGCGGGGGGGTGGGAGGGAGCTGGAGGTGCCCCCAGTCCCGAAAGAGTCCCCAAATCCTATGAATTCTTCCCCAAAATTTACACAAATTGGCCCCAAATCGGTCTCAAAACCCCCCCCCAAAGACCCCCCTCCCAATTCAATGGCCCCCCCCCAACCCCATAAACCCCCCCCCCAGTTCCCCCTCCCAACAATGAGGGGCACCAGGAGCACCCCCCTCAAAGCCCCCCCCCAAGCCCCCCCCCAACCCCTTAAATCCCCCCCCAATTCCCCCTCCCAACAATGGGGGGCACCGGGAGCCCCCCTAGCCCCAAAAGTGCCCCCAAATCCCATGAATCTTTCCCCAAAACTAACCGAATTCACCCCAAATCTGGCTTAGAGCCCTCCCAGGACCCCCCCCTCAATTCAATGACCCCCCCCAACCCCATAAACCCCCCCACCCCCCTCCCAACCCCCATCCCATAAATCCCCCCCGGATCCCCCCAAACCCCCCTGAATTCCCCCCAAAACCCCCCAAACTCCCCCCAAAACCCCCCAAACTCCCCCCAAAACCCCCTAGACCCCCCCAAAACCCCCCGAGACCCCCCCCCCAAATTAAACCCGTGCCCCCCCCCACCTTAAAGGCGGGGTCGGGCACCAGCTCCTCGAAGCCCTCCACGGGGGCGCTGGCGTCCTCCTCCACCGCCCACTGCTCCTCGGGGGGGGGCGGCTCCGGGGGGGCCACGGGGGGGGCCGGGGGGGGGCTCCAGCACCTCCTGGGTGAGGGGGGGGCACAAAAACATCACGGGGGGGCCGTGGGACCCCCCCAAAACCCGCCCCCCCCTCCCCAAAACTCACCTTCATCACCAGCTCCTCCAAGCTGTCCGCGCGCCGGGGGGGGGCCGCGGGGGGGGTTTGGGGCTCCTGGGGGGGGCGGGGGGGGGCAGGGACCCCCCCCGTGCCCCCCCCTCGCTCCTCATCCTCCTCCTCCCCCCCCCCCAGCTCCAGGGTGTCCAAAGCCCCCAGGAGGGTGGAGAGCGACAGCGGGGCCCCCCCGGCTTTATTTGGGGGGGGGGCAATAAATTAGGGGGGTCATAAAATAAGGAGGGGGTCAAATTTTTAATGGGGGGGTCAAAACGTGCCCCCCCCCCCCCAATTTTCCCCCAGGGCTCACCTCGAGGCTGGAAGTCGACGCCGCGTTTGAGCCCCGGGGGGGTCGTTAATAAACCTGGGGGGGGGTAATTAAAAAAGGAAGGGGGTTAATTAAAAGGGGGGGGGATTTTTTTTTAAAGGGGGGGCCCCCAAATTGTGCCCCCCCCCCCCCCCATTACCATTCTCCAGGTCCAAATCCTCCTCGGTCGCCCCCCGCTCCTGCAGCAGCTCCAGGGGGGGCTCCTCAAGGGCACCTGTGGGGGGGGCACTAATTAAAATTTTAATTGGGGGGGGGTTAATTATGGCTTAATTTACACGGGGGGGGGCTCACCTGCCCACGGGCACCCCTGGGTGTCATCCTGGGGGGGGGCGGCAGCACCGTGCCCTCCGTCAGCTCCTGGGGGGGGCACGGGGGAGTTAACGGGGGGGTTTTTGGCACCCCCCCGGTTAATTAATTAATTAGAGCCCCCCCCCATTAATTAATTTGCCCCCCCCACCTCGGCGAAGCCCCGCAGGGCCCCGGTGCGGGGGTCCCGCAGCGCCCGCAGGGAGCCGTGGGGGGGGGTGGGCTCCAGGGCCAGGAGCCCCCCCGGGGCCGCCGCCCGCGTCCAGCACCTGGGGGGGGGGAAATGGAAAATTTGGGGACCCCCCCGCGACAAAATCCGACCCCCCCGGCCCTAAACGGCCCCCCCAGAGCCTTAATTCCCCCCCCAGGACCCCCAAAACCATTGATTCTTCCCCCAAAAAACAGTGCCCCCCCCATCAATAAATGCCCACCCCCGCCCCTAAACGGCCCCCCCTTAATTCCAGGACCCCCCCCAAATATTTTCAGCCCCCCCCAGCCCAAAATACCCCCCCCAAAATCCCCACAGGACCCCCAAAACCACCGATATCCCCCCCAAAACCCAGTGCCCCCCCCCCCAAATCCCCTCCCCATAATTCCAGGCCCCCCCCCAATTATTTTCTGCCCCCCCCCCCCGTTACCTCCGGGCCCGCTCGTGCCGGTGGGGGGGCAGCCAGGCGGGGGTCCCCAAAAATCGCCCCTCCAGCTCCGCCACCGCGGGGGGGGCGAAGGGGGGGAGCCCCTGGGGGAGCTGGGGGGGGGCAGAAAATAATTGGGGGGGGATTAAGGGGAGGGGGGAGCATTTATCGGGGGGGGCAGAGGGTTTTGGGGGGGATATTGGTGGTTTTGGGGGTCCTGGGGAAGGGTTTGGGGGGGCAATTAAGGGTCTGGGGGGGGCTGGAATTATTGGGGGGGGGTCCTGGAATTATGGGGGGTCATTTATGGGGGGGGGGCACAGGGATTTGGGGGGAATAATGGTGGTTTTGGGGGTCCTGGGGGGGGATTATGGGGGCATTTAGGGTCCGGGGGGGGGCAATTAAGGGTCTGGGGGGGGTATTTAGGATCTGGGGGGGTATTTAGGGTCTGGGGGGGGTCTCACCGTGCCGCGGGGGGGGGCACTGCCCGGCGCCAGCTCGAAGCCCCCCCCGCAGCCCAGCTCCAGCAGCGCCAGGGGCAGGTGCAGGGGGCCGGGGGGGGGCAGCACTGGGGGGGGGGGGCAAATGGGGGGGGGTTAAGGGGGGTGCAGGGACCCCCCCCGGCCCAGGGCCCCTCCCATCACCTCTAATTGCCCCATGCCCCCCCCCCAGCCCCGTTATTGCCCCCCCAACCCTGTTACTGCCCCCCCCAGCCCCTATAATTGCCCCATACCCCTCCAATAGCCCCCCAACCCCATTATTGCCCCCCAGCCCCCCAAAACTGCCCCATTGCCCCCCACGCCCCCTGTAATTGCCCCATACCCCCCCAATTGCCCCAATGCCCCCCCAACCCCATTATTGCCCCCCCAGTCCCCCCATAACTGCCCCAGTGCCCCCTGAGACTCCATAAATGCCCCAGTGCCCCCCCATAAGGACTCTACTGCCCCCCCAGACCCATTATTGCCCCCCCCAGACCCCTATAACTGCCCCATGGCCCCCCCAACCCCTTTATTGCCCCCCCCCAGCCTCCCATAATTGCCCCCTTGCCCCCCCCACAAGGGCCCTATTGCCCCCCCACACCCCCATAACTGCCCCAATGCCCCCCCACACCCCGTTATTGCCCCCCCAGCCCCCCATAACCCCCCCAACCCCCCCCCCGACTCCCCAAAATCCCCCCCCCCCCCACCGAGCCGCTCCAGCTCCATCTCTGCAGCCTGCCCGGCCCTGACCCGGAAGCGCTTCCCTCCCCCTCCCCACAGCGGCCTCAAGACGGGCGGAAGTGCTGGCAGCCGGGCGGAAGTGCTGGCAGCCGGCGTCATCTCAACCGGAAGCGGAACTCCTCCGGCCTTCCTTTCCCTCTCCGAGCCCCCCGGCGTTGCCAGGGAGACCGCGGGGCCCCCCCAGGACCCCCAGGGCCCCCCCAAGACCCCGGGGACCCCCCCAGGACCCCCCAGGCCCCGCCATGTTGGCGCTGCCGCCCGGGCTGACGGAGGAGGAGGAGGCCCTGCAGAAACGCTTCGCCAAGCTACGGAAAAAGGTGGGGAGGGGGCCCCAGGGGGGTCGCCCCCTCCCCTATTTCAGCCCCCCCACCTCAATTTCAGGCCCCCCCCTCGATTTAACCCCTTCCCCCCCCAGAAAAGGCGCTGCTGGCGCTGAAGAAGCAGCAGAGCAGCGCCGGGCCCAGCAGCCAGGGGGGCATCAAGCGCTGTGAGTTGTTGGGGGGGGCTTTATTTGGGGGAGGGGGCCTTGTTTTGGGGCTGGGGGCTTTATTTTGGGGCGGGGGGCTTCGTATTTGGGGGGGGCGCGGCCCCTTTAAGAGCGGCGCGGCGCCTTTAAGGGCCGTGGCGGGAAACCGGGCCCCGTCGCCATGGCGACCGCCGCGCGCCGCCCTCCGCGCGAGGTCACGTGGCCCGCTCGTCGCCATGGCGACGGGCCGAACCACGGCGGGTGCGGGGGGGGGGGGGAGAAGCTGGACGATACCAAGTGGTGCGGCGGGGGGGGGCGGGGGCCGTTTTTGGGGGGATTTCGGCGTTTTTTTGGGGGTTCTGAGGGCGCTGAGCCGCCCCCCCCCGCCGCAGCCATGTCGGACCCAGCCCCCCGTGGACACGGCCACGGCCACGGAGCAGGCGAAGCTGCTGGTGAAGTCGGGGCCATCAGCGCCATCAAGGCCGAGACCAAGAACTCCGGCTTCAAGCGCTCCCGGGACCCTGGAGGGGAAGCTCAAGGTGGGGGGCGAGAACCCCCGGCACCAAAAAGGGACCCAAAACGCCCAAAATGGCCCCAAAATGCACTGAGTGGACCCAAAATGGCATCAAGGGGCATCAAAATGGCCTCAAATGGCGTCAAAATGGCACCAAGTGGACCCAAAATGGCCTCAAATGACCCCAAAATGGTATCAAGTGGACCCAAAATGGCCCAAGTGCACCAAAATGGCCTCAAGTGGCGTCAAAATGGCCCAAAAAGGCACCAAAATGGCCCCAAATAGCCCCAAAATGACACCAAATGGCCCCAAATGGCACTCATGGAGCTAAAATGGGCCCTCATGGCATCAAAATGGCCCAAAATGGCATCGAGTGGCCCCAAAATGGCCCCAAGTGGCACCAAAATGGCACCAAAATGATACCAAATTGCCCAAAATGGCCCAAATCCCCATTAACCCCCCCAAACCCCTCCCAAATCCCCCCACAAACCCCTCCCACCCCCCCTAAATTATTCTGAGGGGGGGGTCCCAGCGCCTGCCCCCCCTCACCCCCTTGTGCCCCCCCAGGACCCCGAGAAGGGCCCGACCCCCACCTTCAGCCCTTCCAGCGCAGCGTCTCGGCCGATGACGACACCCAGGAGGTACCGGGGAAGGGGGGGGGGGGGGCAATTTTTGGGGGGTGGGGGGGTCGAGATGACCCCCCCCATTTTTCTGGGGGGGTCACACCCCCCTCTGACCACCCCCTCCCCGCAGTCCGGCGCCCCCAGAGGAAATCCCTTTATGAGAGGTGAGTGCCCCCCCCCCCCCCCAAATTGATGCCCCCCCCAAATTTTCAGGCCCCTCCTAAAATTTTAGGGCACCCCCAAATTTTGGGGGGCTCCCCCAAATTTTTGGGGGTCCCCCCCAATTTTTTGGGCCCCCCCCAGCTTTGTCAGTGCCAGCGAGCGGCTGCGGGACCCCGAGGCCGGGGGGGGTCGCGGGGACCCCCCCGAGCGGGGGGAGCGGCGCCTGGACTGGGACCCCGAGCCCGAGGCCGAGGAGCGGGGCCGGGAGCGGGACGGAGCCTTCAGACGTACGGGGGGGGCTTTTTGGGGGTTTTGGGGGATTTGGGGGGTCCTGGAGGGATTTGAGGGGGGTTTTGGGGGGCTTTAGGGGGTCCTGGGGTATTTGGGGGTATATGGGGGTTCTAGAGGGCTTTGGGGGGTCCTGGAGGGTCCTGGGGGGGGATTTGGGGGGGCTTTGGGGGGTCCTGGGGGAACTGGGGGGGGATTGGGGGAATTTGGGGGGATTTGAGGGGATTGGGGGGAAATTTAGGGAGATTTGGGGGTTCCTGGGGGGATTTGGGGGGAGTTTCAGGGGGGGTTGGGTCTCCCCTTTTTGGTGTCCCTGGGGGGCTCTCCCCATTTTGGGGTGTCCCCATTGGGGGTGTCCCCGGGTGTCTCCCCTTTTCGGGGGTGTCCCCGGGGTCTCTCCCCATTTTGGGGTGTCCTGGGGGGTCTCTCCCTTTTTGGGTGTCCCTGGGGGTCTCTCCCCCATTTGGGGTGTCCCATGGGTTCTCCCCCTTTTTGGGGTGTCCCAGGGGTCTCTCCCATTTTTGGGGTGTCCCCGGGTCTCTCCCCATTTTGGGGTGTCCCTGGGGTCTCTCCCCGTTTTGGGGTGTCCTGGGGGGGTCTCTCCCCCATTCGGGGTGTCCCCGGGGTCTCTCCCCATTTGGGGTTGTCCATGGGTTCTCCCCCTTTTTGGGGTGTCCCTGGGGTCTCTCCCCCATTCAGGGTGTCCCCGGGGTCTCTCCCCCATTTTGGGGTCCCAGGGGTCTCTCCCCTTTTTGGTGTCCCTGGGGGGCTCTCCCCTTTTGGGGTGTCCCCATTGGGGGTGTCCCCGGGGTGTCTCCCCTTTTCGGGGGTGTCCCTGGGGTCTCTCCCCATTTTGGGGTCCCAGGGGTCTCTCCCCATTCGGGGTGTCCCTGGGGTCTCTCCCCATTTGGGGGGTGTCCTGGGGGGGTCTCTCTCCCCATTTTAGTGTCCCCGGGGTCTCTTCCCATTTGGGGTGTCCCCATGGGGTCTCCCCTGTATTTGGGGTCCCAGGGGTCTCTCCCACTTTTGGGGGTGTCCCTGGGGTCTCTCCCCATTCGGGGTGTCCCCATGGGGTCTCCCTGTATTTGGGGTCCCAGGGGTCTCTCCCACTTTTGGGGGTGTCCCTGGGGGTCTCTCCCCCATTCAGGGTGTCCCAGGGGTCTCTCCCTTTTGGGGTGTCCGGGGTGCCCCACTGAGGGTCCCGGCGCCCCCCAGGCTCGGACTCGTTCCCCGAGCGGGCCGTCCCCCCGGAAGGGGAACACGCTGTACGTGCACGCGCCGAGCTCAGCCCCGAGCTGCTCCGCGCGGCCTTCGCGCCCTTCGGGGCCATCATCGACATCGCCATCGACAGCCCCCGCAAGTGGGCGGGGCCGAGGGGCGGGGCTTAAGGGGGAGGGGCTGGGGAGGGGGGCGGGGGTTAAAGGGGGAGGGGCTGGAGGGGGCGGGGGGTTAAAGGGGGAGGGGCTGGAGGGGGCGGGGGTTAAAGGGGAGGGGCTGGAGGGGGCGGGGCTACAGGGGAGGGGCTGGAGGGGCTGAAAGGGGAAGGGGTTAAAGAGGGGAGGGGCTGGAGGGAGAGGGGAAGGGGCAGGGCTAGAGGGGGCGGAGCTTAAGGGGGCGTGGCTTAAAGAGGGCGTGGCTTAAAGAGGGTGGGCTTAAAGAGGCGGGGTTAAGAGGGGGGCGGGGCTAAAAGGGGATAAGGGGGAGGGGCTGGAGGGAGAGGGGGAAGGGGAGGGAGGTAAAGGGGGCGGGGCTTAAAGGGGCGGGGCTAAAGGGGGCGGGGCTAAATGGGGAAGGGGAAGGGGGCAGGGATAAAAGGGCGGGATTAAAGGGGGAGGGGCTGAATGGGTGGGCTAAAGGGGGAGGGGCTAAAAGGGGGCGGAGCTGGACGGGGAGGGGCTGGAGGGGGCGGGGATAAATAGGGAGGGGTTGAAAGGGGGCGGGGTTTAAAGGGGGAGGGGCTGGGGATAAAAGGGGCGGGGTTAGAGGGGAGGGGCTGGAGGGGGCAGGGCTGAGGGGGGAGGGGATAAAAGGGGAGGGGCTGGAGGGGGCGGGGATAGAAGGGGGAGGCTGGATGCTTGGGGCGTGGTTTTGATTTATCCAAATGAGGTGGGCGTGGCCAACATAACCCCGCCCCCTCCCCAGCTGCGCCTTCGTCACCTATGAGAAGATGGAGTCAGCTGACCAGGCCATCGCTGAGGTGGGGGGGGGGGGGGGGGGGGGGGGGGGGTGGGGAATTTGGGGGGGGGGGCCTCGGGTCGGGGGGGGGTCAGGAGGGGGGTCAGGGGGGTCGGGTGGGGTCAGGGGGGGGTCAGGGGAGGTCATGAGGGTTAAGGGGGGTCAGGAGGGTTAGGGGGGATCAGGAGGAGTCAGGGGGGTCAGGAGGGGTCAGGGGGTTTCCGGGGGGGTCAGGGGGGTTCCAGGGGGGTCGGGGGGGTTCCGGGGGGGGGTCCCCGAGGTGCTGACCCCCCCGTGCCCCCCCAGCTGAACGGGGCCGTGGTGCAGACGTGCAGCTCCGCGTCAGCATCGCCCGCAAGCAGGCCGCTGCTGGACGCCGCCACCCGGGAAATCGCTCTGGGGGTCCCTGGGTGAGTGGGGGGGGGGGGCCCGGGGGGGGGTTGTGGGGGTGTGGGGGGGCTGCTGACCCCCCCCGACCCATTTTGTCCCCCCCCCAGCCGTGAAGAACAGCGCCAAGGGCTCGCACCGCGACAAGAGGGCGCAGGTGGTCTACAACGAGGACCTCTTCGGGGGCAATAATTAGCGGGGGGGGGGCAAAAAAATAACGGGGGGGGGTAAATGGGCGTGGGGGGGCAGTAAGTGATATGGGGGGGGCGATAAATGGGGTGATGGGCGGGGTGATGGGGAGGGGGTGAGAGATAAGGGGGGAAATAAGTGGTGTGGGGGGGTAATGAATGGTGTGGGGGGGGGTAAATAAATGGGGGGGGCAATAAATAATAACGGGGGGGCAATAAATGGTGGGGGGGCAATAACTGATGGCAATAAAGGCTGGCTGCTCTCAGGGCGCTGCTTTATTGGGGGTACAGACGGGGATGGGGGGGTACCAGGGGGGGTCATGGGGGGGGTGGGGGGGAGCACAGTGCGGCCCCCCCCCCTCGCTGTCCCCGTGTCCTGGTGTGACCCCCCCGTGTCCCCAAATGACCCCCCCACGGCAGGGAGCCATGTCCTTGTGATGGCCCCATGACCCCCCCGTGTCCCTATGACCCCCCCATGACCCCTTCATGACCCCCTGACCCCCCCATGACCCCATGACTCCCCCATGACCCCCCCTAAGGCAGGAAGCCCATGTCCTTGTGCCATCCCCATGTCCTTATGACCCCCTGACCCTGTGACCCCCATGACCTCCCCCTGGCCCTATGACCCCATGACCCCCCCATGACCCCCCCATGACCCCCCCCGTGCCCCCCCCTAAGGCAGGAAGCCCAGGTCCTCGTGCTGTCCCTGTGTCCCCATACCCCCCCATGTCCCCCATGACCCCCTGACCCTGTGACCCCCCCGTGACCCCCCTGACCCCCCCGTGACCCCGTGACCCCCCCCGTGACCCCGTGACCCCCCCGTGACCCCCCCTAAGGCAGGAAGCCCAGGTCCTCGTCCCGCAGGTGCTGGCAGGCTGACGTGGAAGTCGCGGGCGTGGCTGGGGGCGGAGTCAGCCCGCAGGCGGCACGCGTCCACCACGCCCCAGCTGATCACGCCCACCTGGGGGCGGGGACACGGCTCAGGGGGCGGGGACGGGACCCGGGGGCGGGGACACGGCACAGGGGGAGGGGTCAGGCAGGGAGGGCACCCGGCTGGGCATTGGAGGGGGCGGGGCCATGACCAGGGGGCGGGGCAGGGAAGGGGAGGGGGCGGGGCCACAGTTACCCCCCCAGTGCTCCCAGTCCCCTCCCAGTCCCCTCCCAGTCCCCTCCCAGTGCTCCCAGTTCCCTCCCAGTGCTCCCAGTCCCCTCCCAGTCCCCTCCCAGTGCTCCCAGTCCCCTCCCAGTTCCCTCCCAGTGCTCCCAGTCCCCTTCCAGTCCCCTCCCAGTTCCCTCCAAGTCCCCTCCCAGTGCTCCCAGTTCCCTCCCATTGCTCCCAGTCCCTCCCCCAGTGCTCCCAGTCTCCTCCCAGTCCCTCCCAGTGCTCCCAGTTCCCTCCCAGTCCCCTCCCGGTGCTCCCAGTCCCCCCCCAGTCCCCTCCCAGTGCTCCCAGTTCCCCCCACTGACCTGGAAGTAGCGCTTCCCCCAGGTGACAACGACCGGGCCCCCAGAGTCACCTGCGGACAACTGGGATGGACTGGGGGGCACTGGGATGGACTGGGATGGTGCTGAGGGGCACTGGGATGTGCCGGGGGGGGACTGGGAGCACTGGGATGGTGCTAGGGGGTACTGGGATGGCACTGGGTGGCACTGGGGATTACTGGGACGGCACCAGGAATTACTGGGAAGGCACTGGGGGCTACTGGGGGTTACTGGTGTTACTGGGATGGCACTGGGGGTCACTGGGAGGTACTGGGAAGGCACTAGGAGTTACTGCAATGGCACTGGGGGTTACTGGGATGTTACTGGGAGGCACTGGGGTTACTGGGATGGCACTGGGCATTACTGGGATGTTACTGGTGTTACTGGGAAGGCACTAGGAGTTACTGGGACGGCACCGGGGGTTACTGGGATGGCGCCAGAGGTTACTGGGAGGGCAATAGGAGTTACTCGGAGGGCACTGGGGTTACTGGGATGGCACCAGGGGTTACTGGGAAGGCACTGGGCATTACTGGTGTTACTGGGAAGGCACTAGGAGCTACTGGGATGGCACCAGGGGTTACTGGGATGGCACTGGGGGTTACTGGGATGGCACCAGGGGTTACTGGGACGGCACTGGGGGTTACTGGGATGTCACTGGGATGGCACTGGTGTTTACTGGTGTTACTGGGAGTTACTGGGAAGGCACTAAGAGCTACTGGGATGGCACTGGGGGTTACTGGGAAGGCACCGGGGTTACTGGGATGTTACTGGGATGTTACTGGGAGGCACTGGGAGGCACTGGGGCTCACCGCGGCAGGCGTTGGGGTCCACCTGTGGCTGGGCGCCCCCCGAGCAGAGGAACCGGGGGGTGACGACGTCGGCCAGGGCCGACACCGCGCCGTAGGGGGGGGCCAGCAGCGCGTCCTGCTCACACGGCTCCCGCTGGGGGGGGGCCCAAAATTAGGGGGGACCCAAAAATTGGGGGGGGACCCAAAAATTGGGGTCCCAAAAATTGGGGGAGGAATTGGGGGGAATGGGGAGGGGGCAAAGGGGGAGGAAAAAAATTGGGGGGGGCAAAGTTGGGGGGGCTCCCCAAAAATTGGGGGGACTCCAAAAATTAGGGGGTGTCCCTAAAAATTGGGGTCCCAGAAAATTGGGGGGGGTCCTCGGAAATGGGGGTCCCAGAAAATGGGGGAGGAATTGGGGGGCTCCCAAAAATGGGGGGGGGGGGGGCAAAAATTGGGGGTGGGTCCCCAAAATTGGGGATCCCACCAAAAATTGGGAATGGGGGGGTCCCCCAAAATGGCCCCCAAAATTGGGGGGGTACCCAAAAGACTGGGGGGGTGGTCCCCAAACACTGGGGGGGTCCCCAAACATTGGGATTGGGGGGGGTCCCCCAAAATGGGGGGGTGCTTTTTTTGGGGTGGGGGGGCATTTTTGGGGTTGGGGGGCATTTTTTTGGGGTGGGGGGGAATTTTGGGGTGGGGGGGGTCCTTTTTTTGGGGGGGGGGTCATTTTTGGGGTGGGGGGGTCATTTTTTTTGGGGGGGGCCCACCTGTTTCCCCAGGTGCAGGTGGATGTTGCGGCGCTGGAGCCCCCCCCCCCGCTGGGACACGAAGAAAGCCGGGACCTCCTTGGGGGGCAGCAGCAGGCGGCCTGGGGGGGGGCAAATTGGGGGGGGGGGCAATAAAGGGGGGTCATGGGGGTCATGGGAGGTCATGGGGGGGCAATAAGGGGGGCAGGAGGGGGCAATAAGGGGGGTGGGGGGGAGTGGGGGGGTAATAAGGGGCACAAGGGGGGGTCATGGGGGGCAATAAGGGGGTGGGGGGGCAATAAAGGGGGCAATAGGGGAGGGGGGGGGCAATAAGGGGGGCAATGGGGGGCTATGGGGGCAATAAGGGGGGGGCAATAGGAGCGGGGGGGGCAATGAGGGGGCAATGGGGGGGTTGGGGGGCACTGGGGGGGTCACTTAGGGGGCTGGGGGGGCAATGGGGGGGGGCAGGGGTTAAAAGGGGGGATTTGGGGGGTGGGGAGGGGTTGGGGTGAGGTTGGGGGGCAATGGGGGGGCTGGGGGGGTTTAAGGGGGGTTGGGGGGGTCTGGGGGGGTTCAGGGGGGTCTGGGGGGGTCTGGGGGGATTTGGGGGGGTCCGGGGGGGCTCACGGTGCTCCTCGCAGCTGCTCTTGGCCGGGGGCAGCCGCAGGGCCCGGGAGGTTCCCTCGGTGCAGGGCAGGCAAATGGGGCTGGGGGGGGGGGCAGAGGTGAGACCCCCCCCCAGGAACACCCCAAATCTCCCCAGGACCCACCCAGGACCCCACCCAGGACCATCAAATCCACCCAGGACCCCCCAAGCCCTCCCATAGTCCCTCCAAAGCCCCCCAGGACCCACCCAGGACCCCCCATAGCCCCCCCAGGACCCCCAAATCCCCCCTCAAATCCCCCCATAGCCCCCCCAGATCCCCCCAGGACCCCCCCCAGGACCCCCAAATCCCCCCTCAAATCCCCCCATAGCCCCCCCATAGCCCCCCAGGACCCCCCAAATCCCCCCAAACCCCTCCTATAGCCCCCCCAGGACCCCCAAATCCCCCCCAGGACCCCTCAAGACCCCCTAAATCCCCCCCAAATCCACCCCCAGCCCCCCCCAAGACCCCCCAGCCCCCCCCAGCCCCCCTCACCGCACGGTGGGTTTGGGCCCCAGGGGCTGCAGCAGCTCCACCAGGGCCACGTCGTAGTCGTAGAATTCGGGGACCCCCCGCGCCCGCCGCCCCCCCAGGTCGTACTCGGGGTGCAGGAGGATCCGCGCCGCCCGCACCTCGTCCTTCCCTGGGGGGGGGGCACCCCGAAATTACCCCCACCACGCCCCCGAAACGGCCAAAAACGCCCCTGAAATACCCCAAAATGGCCAAAAATGGCCCCGAAATACCCCAAAATCACCAAAAATGGGCCCAAAATGTCACAAAACCGCCAGAAATGGCCCCAAAACCAGCAAAAAAATACCCCAAAACAATGAAAATGGCCCCAAAACTGCCAAAAACACCACAAAGCAACCCAAAAGTGCCTGAAACACCCATAGCCCCCCCCCCCCATTATTTTAGGACCCCCCCCCAACCTTTTAGGGCCTCATTCCCCCATTTAGGGCCCTCCCATTACGTTAGGGACCCTCCCCTATAATTTTAGGGGACCCCCCCATATTATTTAGGACCCCCCCATTATTTTATTGCCCCCCCCCCATTATTTTAGCCCCCCCCCAGCCTTTTAGGGCCCCCATTCCCCCTATTTTATGACCCCATTCCCCCACTTAGGGCCCCCCAATTACTTTAGGGACCCCCCCTATAACTTTAGCCCCCCCCCATGTTATTTAGGACCCCCCCCATTATTTTGTGACCCCCCCTATTATTTTAGCCCCCCTCCCCAGCCTTTAGGCCCCCATTCCCCACTTAGGGCCCCCAATTACTTTAGGGACCCTCCCCAATTACTTTAGGGACCCCCCCCTATAACTTTAGGGACCCTCCCCTATAACGTTACCCCCCCCATTATTTAGTGACCCCCCCCCTATTATTTTAGCCCCCCTCCCCAGCCTTTTAGGCCCCCATTCCCCCACTTAGGGCCCCCAATTACTTTAGGGACCCTCCCCAATTACTTTAGGGACCCTCCCCTATAACGTTACCCCCCCCATTATTTCGGACCCCCCCCCAATTTTTGGGCCCCCCACCGGCTCGGAGGGCCACGCGGTGCGGCTCGTCCCCCAGCTGGAAGCAGTGCGCGGCCGTCAGCACGAAGCGGGGGCTGAGCAGGGCCCCCTGGCACCGCTCCGCGCCCGCCCCCGGGCGCTGCGGGGACACCGCCACGGGGTCAGGGGGACAGAGCCGGGGACGCCGCGACCCCAGTGACCCCGTGACCCCGTGACCCCAAAGCCCCGAATCCCAATGACCCCAAATCCCCCGTGACCCCGTGACCCCAAATCCCTGGGACCCCAATATCCCAATGACCCCGTGACCCCAAAGACCCAAATCCCAATGACCCCAAATCCCCAACGACCCCAGGACCCCAAATCCCTGGGACCCCAATATCCCAATGACCCCCATGACCCCAATACCCCAATGACCCTAAATCCCAGTGACCCCAAATCCCTCACCTCCCATGTCCCCAATAACCCCCAAATCCCCGGGACCCCAAATCCCCAATGACCCCAAATCCCCAATGACCCCAATGACCCCAAATCCCCGTGACCCCAATACCCAAATGACCCCAAATCTCCATGACCCCAAAAACCCGTGACCCCAAATCCCTGTGACCCAAATCCCCAACAACCCCATGACCCCAAATCCCTGGGACCCCAATATCCCAAT
Source organism: Aythya ferina (assembly GCF_964211825.1). NCBI lineage: Eukaryota > Metazoa > Chordata > Aves > Anseriformes > Anatidae > Aythya > Aythya ferina. The sequence goes on from NW_028181077.1 coordinate 24,514, forward strand.
GACCCCAAATCCCCAATGACCCCAATACACCGTGACCCCAAATGACCCCAAATCCCCTTGTCCCCAAATCCCCCATGCCCCCAAATTCCCCTGTTTTCACCCCAAATCCCGGTGTTTTCCCCCCACACCCCAATGACCCAAATTCCTCTGTTTTCCCCCCACACCCCGATGACCCAAATTCCCCAGTTTTCACCCCAAAACCCGGTGCCCCCCCTCACCGTGACGCTGATGGTGAGGTGCCAGGGGTTCCCACACCCCAGTGACCCAAATCCCAGTGTTTTCCCCCCAAACCGCAATGACCCAAATTCCCCTGTTTTCACCCCAAACCCCAATGACCCAAATTCTCCTTTTTTCCCCCCACACCCCGATGACCCAAATTCCCCTGTTTTCACCCCAAACCCGCGCTCACAGTGACGCTGATGGTGAGGTGCCAGGGGTTCCTCTCCCTGTCCCCCGCCCCCTGGTACTCGTGGGCCAACCCGCACAGGCTGAGCGTCGAGCTCTCGTCTGGGGGGGGGGGGGGCAAAAATTTGGGGGGGGGTAAAAATATTGGGGGGGGGGGTAAAAATAAGGGGGGGCAGAAATAGGGGGGTAAAAAATGGGGGGTGAAATGGGGGGGTGAAAATGGGGGGGGGCAAAGTTTGAAGGTGAATTTTTGGGGTGAATTCTGGGGATTTTGGACCAATCGTGCTGTGGGAAGGGGGAAAGGACTCATCTCAGGGCTCATTTCGGGGTGTTTCAGGGCCCATTTTGGGGTGAGTTGGGCGGATTTTGGACTGATCATGCTGTGGGAATTGGGGCCCATTTCGGGGTGGATTTTTGGGGTGAATTGGGGTGATTTCAGACCAATCATGCTGTGGAAGGGGGAAGGCTCCTTTCAGGGCTCATTTCAGTGCTCATTTCGGGCTCTTTTGGGGCCCTTTTTGGGGCGAATCGGGCAGATTTCAGACCAATTCTGCCGTGGGAATTGAGGCCCATGTGGGGGCGGATTTTTGGGGTGAATTGCGGGGGTTTCGGACCGATCATGCTGTGGAAGGCTTTCTGCAGGTCGGGCAGGTCGCGCAGCAGCCAGACGTGCTCCTCCCCGTCCTTGTGGGACGCCAGCGCGTTCAGCGTCTCGGGGTGCACCAGCTCCCCCACCCCGAACACGTACACGTCTGGGGGGGCACGGGGGGGTCACCGGCACGCCCCCGACCCCCCCAAACCCCCAAATCCCCCCCAAATCCCCCCAAAGCACCCACGACCCCCCCAAGCCCCCCCCCAACATTCAAGACCCCCATAACCCCCCCCCAAACACCCAGGACCCCCATGAGCCCCTCCAAGACCCCCCCCAGCAACCCCAAAATCCCCCCCAAGCCCCCCAAATCCTCCTCAATGCCCCCCCAAATCCCCCCCAGCGCCCCCCCAAGACCCCCCCACCACCCTAAAATCCCCCCCAAAAGCACCCAGGACCCCCAGGAGCTCCCCCCAAATCCCCAAATCCCCCCCTATAACCCCCCCAAACCCACCCCATACCCCCCCAAACACCCCCAGGACCCCCCCAGCCCCCCCCAGCCCCCCACCCAGGAAATCCTCGCGGTCATTGCGGGGGTCCCGGCCGATGCTCAGCAGCTCCCGGATCTGGTGCAGGACGGGCACCGGAGACCCCCCCATGTTCACCCGGCCTGGGGGGGCAAAAGGGGTGGGGGGGGGGTCACGAAATGGGTGGGGGGTTCCTGGGTATATGGGGTGGGGTCCTAGGGGGGTCCCAAAGGGGTCCTGGGGGTCCCAGGGTATATGGGGTGGGGTCCCCAGGGGGGTCAATGGTATGGGGGGGGGCTTCCTGGGGGGGTCCCAGGGTATATGGGGAGGTCCGGGGGGGGGGATTTTGGATTTTGGGGGTCCCTGGTGAGGGATTTGGGGGTCCCTATGGGGTTGTGGTTCTGGGGGGGGGTATTTGGGTTTTTGGGGGGTATCCCTATGGGGTTGGGGTTTCTGGGGGGGGTTCTGGGGTCCCTGGGGGGGATTTGGGATTTTTGGGGTCCCGGGTGTGGGATTTGGGGTTTTGGGGTCCCTGGGGGGGGTATTTGGGTTTTTTGGGGTCCCTGGGGGGGTATTTGGGGTCCTGGGGGTGGGGATTTGAGGTTTTTGGGGTCCCTGGGGGGGTATTTGGGGTCCTGGGGGTGGGGATTTGAGGTTTTTGGGGTTCCTGGGGAGGGATTTGTTTTTTTTGGGGTCCCTGGGGGTGGGATTTGGGTTTTTGGGGCCCCCACCGTCGGTCATGATGACGAGGACGTGCCGGGTGCTGTTGGTGACGGGGGGGGGCCGCAGCCCCTGCAGCTCCTCGCTGCGCTCCTGCTCCACCAGCAGCTCGTAGACGGCTCGCAGCGCCGCGTGCGGGTTGGTGCCGGGGCGCTGGGCGTGGGCTGCGGGAACAGCGCCCCACGGCTGCCCCATAGCGCCCCATGGCTGCCCCATAGCGCCCCATAGCGCCCCATAGCTGCCCCATGGCTGCCCTATAGCTGCCCCACAGCTGCCCCATAGCGCCCCATAGCTGCCCCATAGCGCCCAATGGCTGCCCTATAGCGCCCCATAGCTGCCCCATGGCTGCCCCACAGCTGCCCCATAGCGCCCCACGGCTGCCCCATAGCGCCCCATAGAGCCCCATAGCGCCCCATGGCTGCCCTATAGCTGCCCCATGGCTGCCCCATAACTGCCCCATAGCGGCCCTACAGGTGCCCCATGGCTGCCCCATAGCGCCCCATGGCTGCCCCATAGCGGCCCCATAACCACCCTATAGGTGCCCCACTGCTGCCCCATAGCTGCCCTAGAACAGCCCCATGGCTGCCCCATAGCTGCCCCATAACTGCCCCATGGCTGCCCCATGGCTGCCCCATAACCACCCCATGGCTGCCCCATAGGTGTCCCATGGCTGACCCATAACCACCCCATAACTGCCCCATAGCTGCCCCATAACCACCCCATAACCCTCCCCAGGACCCCCCCATATCCCCCCCCAGGACCCCTCATACCCCCCCTATAACCCCCCCAGGACCCCATAACCCCCCCATAACCTCCCCCCAGGACCCCAGAACCCCCCCAGAACCCCCCCATACCCCCTCCAGGACCCCCCCAGGACCCCATAACCCCCCCCCAGCCCCACCTCTGTGCGTGAGCCCCCCCAGGATCTCGACCACCTGGGCGCCGTCGGTGGCCCTGGGGTCCGTGGGTCTCAGCTCCACGTGGGCGTCGGTGCCAAAGGTCACGACCCCATAGCGGGGGCTGGCCCCATAGCTGGCGATCTGGGGGGGGGGGCACATTATGGGGGGGGTCCCACCTGCTCCGAGGGGCCCTGGGGGGTGTTTGGGGGGAATTTGGGGTGTTTTGGCGGGGATTCAGAGAGGTTTAGGGGGGTTTTGGGGGGGAAATGTGTTTTGGGGGAATTTTGGGGGATTTGGGGGATTTGGGGGATCTGGGGGGAGAAGGTTTTGGTTGGGGATTTGGGGAGATTCAGGGGGATTTGGAGGATTTAGGGAGGAAGATGTTTTGGGGAGGATTTGGGGGGGGGAATGTGTTTTGGGGGAATTTGGGGCATTTTGGGGGGTTTGGGGGAGAAGGGTTTTTGGGGGGATTTGGGGCGTTTGGATGGAAAGGTTTTTTGGGGGGCATTTGGGGGATTTGGAGTGGATTTTGGGGGGAGATTTGGGGGATTTGGAGTGGAATTTTTTGGTGGGGATTTCGGGGGCGCTTGTGGGGGAGGTTTTTGGGGTGAATCTGGGGGCTTTTGGGGGCGCGGCACCTTCTCCACCAGCTGCTGCAGGGCCTCGCGCGCCTCCTGGAAGTGCCGTGGCTGGATGCTGTGCGAGGCGTCCAGCACCAGGAAGATGTTCAGCGCCGCGCCAGGGCCCAGCCGAATGCTGCGCTTCTCCGTCGTGCCTGCGGGACCCACAGCTGCCCCACGGCTGCCCCATAGAGACCCCATAACTGCCCTATAGCTGCCCCATAGATGGCCCATAACCACCCCATAGATGGCCCATGGCTGCCCCATAGAGACCCCATAACCACCCCATAACTGCACCATGGCCGCCCCATAGATAGCCCATAGCCACCCCATAGCTGCCCCACGGCTGCCCCATAGCGGCCCCATAGATGGCCCATGGCTGCCCCACAGCTGCCCCATAACCATCCCATAACCACCCTATGGCTGCCCCATAGAGACCCCACAGCCACCCCAGAACCACCCCATAGCTGCCCCATAGATGTCACATAGCCACCCCATAGAGACCCCATAACCGCCCTATAGTTGCCCCATACCTGCCCCACGGCTGCCCCATAGAGACCCCATAGCCACCCCATAACTGCCCCATAGATAGCCCATGGCTGCCCCACAGCTGCCCCACAGCCACCCCATAGCTGCCCCATAGCTGCCCCACAGCTGCCCCATAGCTGCCCCATAGCTGCCCCATAGCTGCCCCATAGCTGCCCCATAGCCGCCCCCCTACTGAAGCTGTCGTTGGCCTCCGCGGCCTCCACGGTCTCGGTGAGGGAGGCGAGGAAGGAGGCGGCCACGTCCTCGGGGGTGTCGAACGAGCTGGGGTCTGGGGGGGGGGCGGGGGGCGTCACCCCCATAACCCCCCCCATGCGGACCCCCCCAGGGACCCCACCCAGGACCCCCAAAGCCCCTCAGTGATCCCCCCAAGACCCCGGGGACCGCCTCAAGACCCCCAAATGCCCCCCAGAATCCCCCCAGGGACCCCCAAGACCCCCCAAAAGCCTCTCAGTGACCCCCCAAAGCCCCCCACATCCCCCCAGGGACCCCCGCAGGACACCCAAGACCCCCAGTGACCCCCCCCAAGACCCCCAAAGCCCCCCAAGACCCCCCAAAGTCCCCCAGGGACCCTCCCAAGCCCCCCAAAGCCCCTCAGTGACCCCCCAAAGCCCCCCAGGGACCCTCCCAGCCCCCCCAGGACCCCCCAGGGACCCTCCCAAGACCCCCCAACACCCCCAAAAGCCCCTCAAGACCCCCCAGGACCCTCAAAGTCCCCCAGGACCCCCCAGTGACCCTCCCAAGCCCCCCCAAGCCCCCCCAGCCCCCCCAGGGACCCCCCCAGGACCTCCAGGGACCCCCCAAAGTCCTCCCAAAGCCCCCCAGGGACTCTCCCAAGACCCCCTAAGCCCCCCCAAAGTCCCCCAGGGACCCTCCCAAGACCCCCCAGGACCCCCAAAGCCCCCCAGGACCCCCCCAGTGACCCTCCCAGCCCCCCCAGGACCCCCCCAGGACCCCCCAGTGACCCTCCCAGCCCCCCCAGGACCCCCCCAGGACCCTCCAGTGACCCCCCCAGCCCCCCCAGGACCCCCCCAGTGACCCTTCCAGCCCCCCCAGGACCCCCCCAGTGACCCCCCCAGCCCCCTCAGGACCCCCCAGTGACCCTCCCAGTGACCCTCCCAGCCCCCCCAGGACCCCCCCAGGGACCCCCCCAAGCCCCCCCCAGCCCCCCCAGGCCCCCCCCCACCTCTGCAGCGGGGCTCGGTGCCGCTCCAGACGCCCCCCTCGAGGCAGCGGCGCTCGGCCGAGCCGATGAGCGTCAGCCCCGAGCGGCAGCGGTACCGGACCCGCGCCTCCACCGCCGCCCCCGAGCCCTCCTTCGTGGCCCCCGGGGGCACCGCGGGCGCCGGGCAGGCCCCGGCTGGGGGGAAAAAGGGGGATTTTGGGGGCACTGGGGGAGTTTGGGGGCGTTTGGGGGCGTTTCGGGGGCTGGTTTGGGGTCATTTGGGGGCATTCTGGGGTCACTTGGGGGCATTTGGGGGCATTCTGGGGGCTGGTTTGGGGCCATTTTGTGGGGTTTAGGGGCATTTTGGGGCCATTTGGGGCCGTTTTGGGGTTTTGGAGGTCATTTGGGGGCATTCTGGGGGCTGGTTTGGGGGCATGTTGGGGTTATGGGGCCATTTTGGGGTCACTTGGGGTCATTTGGGGGCATTCTGGGGTCACTTGGGGGCATTTGGGGGCATTCTGGGGTCACTTGGGGGCATTTGGGGGTATTCTGGGGGCTGGTTTGGGGCCATTTTGGGGTCAGTTGGGGCTGTTTTGGGGTTTTAGAGGTCATTTGGGGCCATATTGGGGCTGTTTGGGGCCGTTTTAGGGCCATTTTGGGGTTTTGGGGGCCATTTGGGGCCACTTTGGGGGTTTCGGAGGCCATTCCTGGGCCATTTTGGGGTCATTTTGGGGGTTTTGGGGGCCATTCCTGAGCCATTTCTGGGTCATTTTAGGGCCATTTCTGGGCCATTTTGGTGCCAATTTTGGGGTTTCCCCCCCCCCCACCTCACCTCCATCGTCGCAGACGGGCATGGAGCCCCCCCAGCGCCCCCCCGGGCCGCAGGTCCTGTTTCGGGGCCCCCTGAGGACGAAGCCCTCGAAGCAGCCGAAGTCCAGGCGGGAGCCGGGGCGGTGCCGCCCCCCCCGCGGCCAGAACCAGCCGTGGTCGAACTCCAGCGGCGCCGGGCACCACACGGCTGGGGGGGGGCACGGGACCCCTCAGGGAACACCCCCAGACCCCCCCCACAGACCCCTAAGGGACCCCCCCAGACCCCATAAAGAAGACCCCCGAACCCCCAGACCCCCCCCCAGACCCCCTAAGGGACCCCCCCAGACCCCATAAAGAAGACCCCCAGACCCCCCCAGATCACCCCAGAGACCCCTTAAAGAAGACCCCCGAACCCCCAGACCCCCCCCCAGACCCCCTAAGGGACCCCCAAAGCCCCCCCAATTGACCCCCAAAGCCCCCCCCTTGACCCCCTATAGACCCCCAAATCCCCCCCTTGACCCCCCCAATGACCCCCAAATCCCCCCCAACCCCCCCCAATGACCCCTTCCTTGACCCCAGATCCCCCCCAACCCCCCCCACTGACCCCAAATCCCCCCCCAAGGCCTCACCTCGGCAGTGGGGGGTGACCCCCCCTGGCAGGGGCTCCCAGCCCCCCCCGGGGGTGCAGCGGCGGAGGCCGGTGGGGGCGGGGGCGGTGCCGGGGGGGCAGTGGTAGCGCAGGGCCTCGCCCCCCCCCACCAGCTCCCCCCGGCCCCCCTTGATGGGGGCCAGCGCCGGGTCGCAGGGGGGGGGGGGCTCAAAGGTGGTCGGGGGGGTCGTGGGGGGGGCCGGGGGGGGCGTGGGGGTGGCTGTGGGGAGAAGGGGGGGGGCGTTAATTGGGGTGGGGGGGTTGTGGGGCAGCTATGGGGCAGTTATGGGGCAGCTATGGGGTAGTTATGGGGCAGGGGACACCAGGATGTGGGGCAGCTATGGGGCAGAGAGGCTGTGGGGCAGTTATGGGGCAGCTATGGGGGGGTTATGGGGTAGCCATGGGGCAGGGGACACCAGGACGTGGGACAGCTATGGGGCAGAGGGGTTGTGGGGCAGCCATGGGGGTTATGGAGTGGTTATGGGGCAGCTATGGGGTGATGTGGGGCAGGGGGATTGTGGGGCAGCTATGGGGTAGTTATGGGGCAGCTATGGGGTAGGGGACACCAGGACATGGGGCAGCCATGGGGCAGAGAGGCTGTGGGGCAGTTATGGGGCAGCTATGGGGGGGTTCTGGGGCAGCTATGGGGCAGGGGACACCAGGATGTGGGGCAGTTATGAGGCAGAGGGGTTGTGGGGCAGCTATGGGGCAGCTATGGGGGGCTATGGGGTGGTTATGGGGCAGCTATGGGGCAGTGGATTTGGGGTGGGGGGGGGCACCAACCGGCTGCAAGGGGGGGCAGCAGCAGCAGGAGGGCGAGCAGGGCCGGGGCCATGGCTGTGGGTCCCGCTGTGGGTCCGGCCGTGGGGCTGGGTCCCGCTATGGGGCCGGGGCCGTGTCCGTCCCCTGGGCCGCTCGGTGCCGCTATGGGGCAGGGCACGGGAGGGGGGGGGGGGTTGCGAAACGAGGCCCCCCCGTGGGTTGCAGGAAATCACTGTGGGGGTGGGGGGGGCAGGTGCTGCCCCATAGCGAGCTCCAGGGCCCCACCCCACAGCGGGGCCCCGTTCACCTCATTAAGATAATTAATGCAGCTGCTGCTAATGAGCCTCCCGCCCTCCCCACCTGCCCCACTGCCCCCCCCCTCCCCCCACCTTGGGCCTCCCCCCCCAGCCCCACACCACTTTTGGGGCCCCCCCCCTGCCCCACACATCCCCCCTTGCCCCACACACCCCCCCAGCCCCACATATGTCCCCCACCCCTCCCCCACCCCACCAGGTGCCCTCACCTGCCCCTCCCCCCCCCCCAATTTTGGGCTCCCATCCAGCCCGCGGGGGGGGGCAGCCCCCGCTGTGCCGGGAAGGGGCGGCACCGTCGGGGAAGTTCACGGCAATGGAAGGGGGGGGCACGGCTTTATTGGGGGGCACGGTGGGGGGGGAGATAACAGAGGGGTCCCGCTGGGGGGGTGCAGGGGGGCCTGGCGGGGGTCCCAATGTGGGTCACAGTTTGGGTCTGGCTATGGGTCCAGCTGTGGGTCTGGCTGTGGGTCCAGCTGTGGGGCCACCATGGGTCCTTTTGGGGGTCACAGTGAGGGTCCTGCTATGGGTCCGGCTATGGGTCTGGCTATGGGTCCCCCCGTAAGACTTGCTATGGGTCTGGTTATGGGTCCAGCTATGGGTCCAGGTATGGGTCCAGCTATATGGGTCTGGCCATGGGTCCCACCATGGGTCCCGCTGTGGGTCCCGCTATGGGTCTGGCTATGGGTCGCGCTGTGGGTCCGGCTATGGGTCTGGATGTGGGTCTGGCTATGGGGTCCCCTATAGGACTCGCTACGGGTCCAGCTATGGGTCCGGCTATGGGTCCCCCCCTAAGACTTGCTATGGGTCCGGCTATGGGTCGCGCTGTGGGTCCGGCTATGGGTCCGGCTATGGGTCCCGCTATGGGTCGCGCTGTGGGTCCGGCTATGGGTCCGGCTATGGGTCCCGCTATGGGTCGCGCTGTGGGTCCGGCTATGGGTCCCGCTATGGGTCCCGCTATGGGTCCAGCTATGGGTCGCGCTGTGGGGCGCGCAGGGGGGCGAAGCGCAGCCGCCCCCCCAGGTGTTGGCGCAGCCAGGGCTGGACGCGGAAGAGGCTGATGTGGAAGTCGCGGGGCCGGTGGCCGGGGGGGGGGGGGCGCGCAGCAGCCGCCCCTCGGCGTCGCGGCCCCCCCCCCGGCACGGGTCGAAGGTGCCCCAGCTCAGAACCCCCACCTGTGGGGCACGGACGGGCGTGGGTTGGGGTCCCCATGGGGTTGGGGACCCCAGCCTAGGGACCCCCAGGTTTGGGGACCCCAAGGTGTGACCCCAATGTGGGACCCCCAGGGTTGGGGACCCCAGGTTGGGGACCCCAGGTTGGGGACCCCCAATTTGGAGACCCCCAGGTTTGGGGACCCCTAAGTTGGGGACCCCCAGGTTTGGGGACCCCCAAGTTGGGGACCCAGGTTTGGGGACCCCCGTTTAGGGACCTCCCATTTGGGGACCCCCAGGTTTGAGGACCCCCATTTGGGGACCCCCAGATGGGACCCCCAAGTTGGGGACACCCAAGGAGGGGGTCCCGGGGGGGGGTCCCGGGGGGGTCCCGGGGGTCGTTGGTGCCCCCCCGGCACTCACCTGGATGAAGCGGTGGCGGCGCTCGAGGAACAGCGAGCTGCCCGACTCCCCTGGGGGCGGGAGGGGGCGTTGGGGACATCGGGGGGGATTTGGGGACGTTGGGGGGGGGCTTGGGGATTTGGGGACATTGGGAGGGTTGGGGACATTGGGACATGGGGTCTGGGAGAATTGGGGACAGGGGCATTGGGACAGGGATTTGGGGGACATGGGGACGTAGGGACATAGGGTCAGGGGAATATGGGGACATTGGGATATGGGGACAGGGGGACACCAGGACACTGGGTTATGGGTTTGGGGGGATATGGGGCCGTGGGGATTTGGGGTTGGGGGGATATGGGGACACCAGAACACTGGGATTTGGGGACACAGAGACACAGGGACACTGGGATTTGGGGTCAGGGGGATATGGGGCCGCGGGGATTTGGGGTCGGGGGCCTTTTTGGGGCCTTTTTGGGGCTTTTTGGGACCTTTGCAGGCGGCGTCCTCGCGCTGGCCGCCGCTCTCCTGGCCGGTGCAGAGGAAGCGTGGGGTGAGCACGGCCCCCAGGGACGCGTTGGCCAGGGGGGTCCCCGGCTGCACCGCCCCCGCCTCGCAGGCGGCTCGCTGGGGGGCACAGGGGGGCACAGGGGTCATGGGGGGGGTCATAGGGGGGTCACAGGGGGTCGCAGGGGGGGCACGGGGGGCACTGGCTAGGGGTCTGGGCTATGGGTCTGGGCTATGGGTCTGGGCTATGAGGCAAGATCCACGCTATGGGTCGGGGCTATGGGGCAGGGTCCGAGCTATGGGTCCGAGCTATGGGGCAGGATCCAATCTATGGGTCTGAGCTATGGGGCAGGGCCCAATCTATGGGTCCGGGCTATGGGTCCAGGCTATGGGTCTGGGCTATGGGGCAGGGCCCTGGCTATGGGTCTGGCCCCAATCTCTGGGTCAGGGCTATGGGTCCGGACCCAATCTATGGGTCCGAGCTATGGGTCCAGACCCAATCTATAGGTTGGGGCTATGGGGCAGGGCCCTGGCTATGGGTCCGGGCTATGGGTCTGGACCCAATCTATGGGTCCGGGCCCGATCTATGGGTCGTGGCCGTGGGTCGCGCTCTCACCGCCTCGTGCTCCTTGATGTTCACCCTCAGGCGCTGCCCCTGCAGGGACACGAACTCGGCCGGGACCCGCGGCCGGCCCAGGAGCTCAGCCTCTGGGGGGGGGGGCAGGGGGTCAGGGGGGGTCAGCAGCAGCCCCCCAAGCCCCGGGACCCCACCAAAAACCCCCCCAGCCCCCCCCCCACCTTGCTCCTCGCAGCTGGTCCCGGGGGGCTTCCTCAGGGCTCTGTTGGCGTCCTCGGTGCAGGGGATGCAGACCCTCCTTTTTTTTTGGGGGGGGCACAAAATTTAGGGTGTGTGTGTGTAGGGGGGGGGGGTCCTGGCTTTGTGCACCCCCCCCCCAGCACCCCAAAACTCACCGGGGGGGGCCCTGGGGGTCCGGCTCTTCCTCCAGCTCCACCAGGGCCACGTCGTAGTCGTAGAATTCGGGGACCCCCCGCGCCGCCCCCCCCCGCACGTCGAAGGCTTCGTGGGAGACCCAGGCCCGGATGGGGACCTGGCGCCCCCCCCCTGCACCCCACAGCGCGGGGAGGGGGTCAGGGGGGGATTTGGGGTCCCCAGAGGAAATGGGGGGGGTCACGGGGGGGATTTGGGGTCCCCAGGGGAAACAGGGGAACGTCAGGGGGGGATTTGGGGTCCCCTGGGTATTGGGGTCAGGATTTGGGGGTCTCCTTGGCCATTGGGATCCGGGTTTTGGGGTCCCCTTTGTCAATGGGGTGGGGATTTTGGGGTCCCCTGGGGCATTAGGGTGGGGGTCCTGGGTTTTGGGGTCCCCAGGGGCTTTGGGATTCAGGTTTTGGGGTCCTGTTGGTCAATGGGGTTGAGGTTTTGGGATCCCCTTGGCCATTGGGGTCAGGATTTTGGGGTCCCCTGGGCATTAGGGTGGGGGTTTTGGGGTCCCTTTTGTCAATGGGGTGGGGGTTTTGGTGTTCCCTGGGGCATTGGGGTCAGGGTTTTGGGGTCCCTTTTGTCAATGGGGTCTGGGTTTTGGGGTCCCCTTGGGAATTGGGATCCGGGTTTTGGGGTCCCCTGGTCAATGGGGTGGGGGTTTTGGGGTCCCGTACCCAGCTCCGCGCTCCACGCTCGGGGTCCGGGTGCCCCCAGGAAGCAGTGTGCGGCCGTCAGCACCCAGCGGCCCCCCACCAGGGCCCCCCCGCAGCGCTGCTGCGCCCCCGTCTGGGGGGGGGACACCACGGGGACCCCAATGACCCCAAAGGGTCCCCAAGGGGTCCCCAAATCCCCCAGAGCCCCCCCAATGACCCCCAGCCAACCCCAATGGCCCCCAGTGACCCCCAGTGACCTCAAGGGGTCCCCCCAATGGCCCCCAAAGACCCCAAAAAGTCCCCCCAATGACCCCCAACAGCCCCCAATGACCCCAAATGGCCCCCAATGACCCCAAATGGCCCCCAATGACCCCCAATGGCCCCTAACGACCCCTAAGGGTCCCCCCAATGACCCCCAACCAACCCCAATGCCCCCCAACAACCCCCAATGACCCCAAAGGGTGTCCCCAATGACCCCCAATGGCCCCCAAGCACCCCCAAAGGCCTCCAACGACCCCAAATGATCCCCAATGACCCCAAAGTGTCCCCCTGATGACCCCCAGTGGCCCCCAATGACCCCAAATGACCCCAAATGACCCCAATGACCCCAAAGGGTCTCCTCAATGACCCCCAATGACCCCAAAGGGTCCCCTCAATGACCCCTAACCAACCCCAAATGACCCCAATGACCCCAAAGGGTCCCCCAACGTCCCTAAATGCCCCCCACCCAACCCCCAAAGACCCCCAAAGACCCCCAAACAACCCCCAATGACCCCAAAGGGTCCCCCAAATGACCCCTAACCAACCCCAACAACCCCCAATGACCCCAAATGACCCCAATGACCCCAAAGGGTCCCCCCAATGACCCCTAACCAACCCCCAATGACCCCAAAGGGTCCCCCAACGTCCCTAAATGCCCCCCACCCAACCCCCAATGACCCCAAATGACCCCAATGACCCCAAAGGGTCCCCCCAATGACCCCAAAGGTCCCCCCAACCACCCCCAACGCCCCCCCAAGGGCGCCCACCTTCAGCACCACGTGCCAGGGGGGGCGGGCGGCGTCCCCCCCCACGATGACCCCGCAGAGGTCGCCGACGCTGGTGAGGGCCAAAGCCCCCTCGAGGGTCCGGGCGAGCGCGGGGGCGTCGGGCAGCTTGAAGGCGTGCGGCTCCGCGCCCCGCGACGCCACCGCCTCCAGGGCCACCAGGTCTACCTCCAGAGCCCCCACCCCGAAGGCGTAGATCTCTGGGGGGGGAGAGGGGGTGAAATGGGCTGAAATGGGGCTGGGGGGGCGTGAAATGGGGATGGGGGGGTGTGAAATGGGGCTGGGGGGTGTGAAGTGGGGGTTGGGGGGGGAAATGGGGCTGGGAGGGGGCAATGGGGGGGTAAAAGGGGGGGGTAAAGTGGGGCTGGGGGGGTAAAATGGGGCTGGGGGGGTGTGAAATGGGGGTTGGGGGGTGTGAAATGGGGCTGGGGGGTGTGAAGTGGGGCTATGAGGGGTCTATGGGGGTGTGAAATGGGGCTGGGGGGGTGTGAAGTGGGGGTTGGGGGGCTGAAATGGGGCTGGGGGGGTGTGAAATGGGGGCTGGGGGGTGTGAAGTGGGGATTGGGGGGGAAATGGGGGGGTAAAATGGGGCTGGGGGGGTAAATTGGGGGTGTAAAGTGGGGCTGGGGGGGTAAAATGGGGCTATGGGGGGTTATGGGGGTGTGAAATGGGGCTGAGGGGGTAAAATGGGGCTGGGGGGGTGTAAAGTGGGGCTATGGGGGGACAATGGGGGTGTAAAGTGGGTCTCGGGGGCAGCTATGGGGGAGTAAAATGGGTCTGGGGGGGTCTAAAATGGGGCTGGGGGTGTTAAATGGGGCTGGGGGGGCTAAATTGGGGTTGGGGGCAGCTGGAGAGGCCTGAAATGGGGCTGGGGGGGGCTAAATTTGGGCTGGGGGGGTCTAAAATGGGGCTGGGGGGACCCAAAATGGGTCTGGGGGCGCCGAGGGGGGGGTCTGGGGGTGCCCGGGGGGGGGGCGGGGGCCGGCTCCGTGCCCTGGCCCAGGCCAAGGCCGAGCGGGGGCCGCGACCGCGCGGGCGGGGGGGGGGCGGGGGGGGCACCCAAGGGTGGCGCAAGAGCAAACAGGGGGGGGGCAAAGGGCGGCGGGGGGGGGAGGGGGCAGATTTGGGGGCCCCAAATCTGCCTGGAGGGGCCCGGGGACACCCTTGGGACCCCCCCGGAGCCCCCCCAAGCCCCCCAGAGACCCCCCCAGAGCCCCCAAAAGCCCCCCCAATGACCCCAAAGCCCCCCAAAACCCCCCAAATCCCCCCCCGATGCCTCCCAAAGACCCCAAAGCCCCCCCAATGCCCCCCAACCCCCCCGTGATGCCCCCCCCAAACCCCTCCAGCCCCCCCCCGACCCCCCCTTGCCCCCCACCCACCCAAAAACTCCCGGCGGTCCGGCTCGGTCTCCAGCGCGTCCTCGATCTTGGCCACCGCCTCGCGCGGGTTCCCCCCCACGTTGAACCTCCCTGGGGGGCACGGGGCGATGGAGACCCCCCCAAGACCCCCCCATAATCCCTAAGGACCCCCAAACCCCCCAAAGACCCCCCCAAAATAAAACCATGACCCCACGTCTTCAATCTTGACCTCCCTCTACCACGGGTTCCCTCCAACGTTGACCAACCCAACGGGACCTGGGTCAATGGAGACCCCCCGAAACCCCCCCAAAGACCCCCAAACCCCCCCCCAAAGACCCCCAAAGACCCCCAAAGACCCAAAAACCCCCCAAACCCCCCCAAAGACCCCATATCCTCAATCTTCACCACCTACCACGGGTTCCCTCCAACGTTGACCAACCCAACGGGACGCAAGTCAACTGATCCCCCCCCGAACCCCCCCAAAACCCCCCAAAACCCCCCCGAATCCCCCTGTAACCCCCCCCAAAGACCCCTGAAGACCCCTGAAGACCCCAAATCCTCCCCAAAGACCCCTGAAGACCCCCAAAGACCCCACATCCTCAACCATGACCTCCACCTACCATGGTTTCCCTCCAACGTTGACCAACCCAACGGGACGCAAGTCAACCGATCCCCCCCGAAACCCCCCGAAACCCCCCAAAACCCCCCGAAACCCCCCCAAATCCCCCTGTAACCCCCCCAAACTCCCCCCAAAGCCCCCCCCGAGCCCACCGTCGGTCAGCAGGAACACCACGTGCCGCGTCTGGCGCCAGGCGTCGGGTTGGCCGGCCCGCGCCGCGCGCTCCTTCTGGTAGAGCACCATGTGGTAGACCTCCATCAGCGCCGCCCGCGCGTTGGTGCCCGTCGCGTTCCCGTGCTCTATGGGGGGGGGACACACAGGGGGGTGGGTCCCGGGGGTCCCGGCCCCGTTGTGACCCCCCCCAAGGGGTCGTACCGGCCAGGGTGATGTTGTTCAGGCGCTCGATGACCTCGTCGGCGTCGGCCGAGGCGTCCTCGGCGGTGGAGAGGGCGACGCGCGCGCGGCTGCCGAAGGAGACGGCGGCGAAACGCAGCGGCACCTCGAAGCTGCTCAGCTGGGGGGGGGATTTGGGGGGGATTTGGGGGGGCTGGCACCGTGCTGGGGGGGTCCTGGGTTCATTGGGGGGGTCCTGAGGCTGTTTGGGGGGGCCTGGGATCGTTTGGGGGTGTCCCGATCTCATTTGGGGGGTCCTGGTTTCATCTTGGGGGGGCCTTGGCTCATTTCGGGGGGATCTGGGCTCATTTGGGGGGGTCCTGATGCCATTTGGGGGGCCTGGGCTCATTCTGGGAGTCGACCCCAACTCCCCTTGACCACAAACCCCTCCCCAAATTCCCCCAAGCCCCCCCAAAGCCCCCAGACCCTATTTAGAGCCCCCCAAACCCAACTGGAACCCCCCAAACCCAACTGGAGATGCCCAACCCCAACGCAACCAAGACCCAACACCCAAACCCCCAACCCCAACCCCCCCGCCCCCAACTCCCTTGACCCCAAACCCCTCCCCAATGCCCCCCCAAGCCCCGAAGCCCCCCCCCCGAAGCCCCCAGACCCTATTTAGAGCCCCCCAACCCCAACTGGAAGCCCCCAAACCCAACTGGAGCACCCAAAACCCAACTGGAGACGCCCAACCCCAACGCAACCAAGACCCAACACCCCTCCCCAAGCCCCCAGCCCCCAAACCCCCAACCCCAAACCCCCTGACCCCGACTCCCCTTGACCCCAAACCCCTCCCCAATGTCCCCCCAGCCCCCCCAGCCCCCCCCCAAGCCCCCCACCCTATCGACGAGGGCGGTGGCGCCGCGCTGCAGCATGCCGAAGGCGCCGGGCCCGACGCTGCCGGAGGCGTCGAGGAGGACGTAGACGTGGAGCGCCCCCGAGCGGCTCAGCACCACGCGGCGGCCCAGCGACGAGCCTGCGTGACGTCACCGTGACGTCATCGTGACGTCATCGAGGTGACGTCATCGGAGGGGGGGGGGTGGGCGGGGCTCACCGTTGTCGCTGCGGGCCCCCGCTCGCTCCAGGAGGGCGCCGAAGGAGGCGCCCAGCCCCGCAGAGACGTCCTCGGGGGTGTCGAAGGCGAAGGGGTCTGGGGGGTCACGGGGGGTCATGGGGGGTCATGGGGGGGTCATGGGGGGGTCATGGGGGAATTTGGGGGGTGTGGGGTCATTGGGGTGGGGGGTTATGGGGTTATGGGGACATTGGGGTGGGGGGTTTGGGGTTATGGGGTCATTGGGGTGGGGGGATATTGGGGTATGGGGATATTGGGGTGTAGGGTTAGGGGGTTATGGGGTCATTGGGGTGGGGGGATATTGGGGTTTTGGGGACATTGGGACATTGGGGTGTGGGGTTATGGGGACACAGGGGCATCGGGGTACAGGGTCGGGGGCTATGGGGACAGGCAGATATAGGGTCAGGGGGCTATGGGGCCACAGGGTTATAGGGTCGGGGTGTTATAGGGTCAGGGGGTTATAGGGTCAGGGGTTATAGGGTCGGGGGGTTGTAGGGTCGGGGGGGGTTATAGGGTCACTCACGCCGGCAGCTGGGTTCGGGTCCCGACCACTGCCCCGTGTCCAGGCAGCGCCGCCGGGGGGGTCCCAGGAGCTGCAGCCCGGGCCCGCAGCGCACCCCCACCTCGGCCCCCCGCCACCGGCCCCCCCCCGTCGTCACCCCCCCGGCCGGGGCCCCCGCCGGGGGGCAGTCACCTGCTGGGGGGGGCGTCAGGGGGGGGGCCCGGGGGGGGCAGGACCCCCGAGACCCCCAAAAATACCCCCAACCCCCCCCCAAAGAAAGAAAATCCCACATCTTCCACCCAAATTCCCCCTTTTTTAATTAGGGTCCCGGGGGGGGGGGGGGAAGGGGGGGGCTCGGCATCTCCCAGGGCCCTTTTGGGGCTTTTTTTGGGGTCCTTTTGGGGTCTCCCAGATCCTTTTTGGGGCCATTTTGGGGTCTCCCAGATCCCTTTTTGGGCCCTTTTGGGGCCTTTTTGGGCCTTTTTGGTGCCTCCCAGAGCCCTTTTGGGGCCCTTTTGGGGCATTTTACGGTCTCCCGGATCCCTTTTTGGGCCCTTTTGGGGTCTTCTGGAACCCTTTTGGGGTCTTTTGTGGGCATTTTGGGGCCCTTTTGGGGCCTTTTTGGTGTCTCCCAGATCCCTTTTGGGGCCTTTTTGGGCCCATTTTGAGACCCTTTTCGGGCCTCCCGCACCCCTTTTGGGCCCTTTTTGGGGTCTTTTGGGGCCCTTTTGGGGTCTTTTTGTGCCCTTTTTAGGGCCTCCCACAGCCCTTTGGAGCCCTTTCAGGGCCCTTTTGGGGTCTCCCAGGCCCTTTTAGGCCTTTCTTGGGCCCTTTATGGGCCTTTTTGGTGCCTCCCGCAGCCTTTTTGGGGCCCTTTTGGGGCCTTTTTGGGCCTTTTTGGTGCCTCCTGCAGCCTTTTTGGGGCCCTTTTGGGGCATTTTACGGTCTCCCGGATCCCTTTTCGGGCCCTTTTGGGGTCTTCTGGAACCCTTTTTGGGCCCTTTTTGGGGGTCCCTTTTGGGGCATTTTGGTGTCTCCTGGATCCCTTTTGGGGCCCTTTTGGGGCATTTTACGGTCTCCCGGATCCCTTTTGGCCCTTTTTGTTCCATTTCGGCCCTTTTGGGCCCTTTTTCTTGCTTTTTTTTTGGGGTCCCTCTCGTGGCTCTCACCGCCATCGTCGCAGACGGGGGGGGGTCCCGCTCCAGACCCCCCCTTTTTGGCATCGCAGGCGCTGGGCCCCGCGCAGGACGAAGCCGTCGTCGCACTCGAAGGCCACGGCGCTGCCGGGGGGGTACGCGGGCAGCCGGGGGGCCACGGCCCCATTGGGGAACGACAGCGGGGCCGGGCACCGGGGGGGGGCTGCGGGGACCCCCCCAGTAAGGGGGAGTGGGGGGGGAACTGGGACCAGTTCGGTCTTGCCCCCCCATCCTGCCCGGGTGTGGTTTGGGGGCGTTTGGGTTGCCCCGGAGGGGATTTTTTGGGGTCCCCCCCCCCCGCGTTGGACCCCGTTGTGGGGTGGGAAAAAAACAGATTGGGGACCCAAAATGCCCCCAAATAGAATTAAGGCCCCAAATGCCCCCAAATCCCAAATTAGGGGACCCCCAATGCCCCCAAAACCCACCCGAGGGACCCCGATTCCCCCCAAAAACAGAATTAAGGCCCCAAATTCCCCCAAATCCAGGATTTAATGATGCCAGTTCCCCCAAAAACAGAATTAAGGCCCCAGATTCCCCAAAACCCAGATTTAGGGACCCCAATTCTCCCAAAATCAGAATTAAGGCCCCAAATGCCCCAAATCCCAGTTTAGGGGACCCCCAATGCCCCCAAAACCCACCCAAGGGACCCTGATTCTCCCCCAAATAGAATTAAGGCCCCCAAATCCCCCAAATCCCAAATTTGGAGACCCAAATCCTCCCAAATCCCAGATTTAAGACCTCCAATCCCCTAAATCCCACCTTTACCCCCCCCAAAATCCCCCCAGCCCCCCCAAAATCCCCTCAAACCCCCCAAATTTGGGCTCCAATCCCCCCAACCCCCCCCAACCCCTCCTTAGCGACCTCCAACCCCCCTGTGCCCAGCATTTAAAGACCCCAATCCCCCCCAAATCCCATATTTGACACCCCCAATCCCCCAAACCCCACCTTTACCCCCCAAAACCCCTTCAAACTCCCCCAACCCCCCCCAAAACCCCCCAAATTTGGGTTCCCACCCCCAACCCCCCCCTTAGAGCCCCCCAACCCCCCTGTCCCCAGCATTTAAACACCCCAATCCCCCCCAAACCCCATATTTGACACCCCCAATCCCCCAAACCCCACCTTTACCCCCCAAAAATCCCCCAACTCCCCCAAAACCCCCCCAAACCCCCCCCGGAACCTCCGTGCCCCGGAACCTTCCTCCCCCCCGCTCCCCGCTCCCCGTTCCCCACCCGGCGCCATTTCGCCCTCCCCCCCGCTCCCTCCCTCTTTCGCCGTGTGCCCCCTCCAAACCCTTCCCCCCTCCCCCCGCACCTCGGCACGGATCCGGGCCCGGCCTCCCCCCGGGCCCCCCCCGCTGCCTCCCCCAGCCCGGGGGTCGCGGGTACGTCCCGGGGGGGGCCCCGCGGCTTTGGGGGGGGGCGAACAGGGCGGGGGGGCCGCTCGGGGGGCGCCGGGGAGGGCGAGGAGCAGCAGCGGCAGCGCCCACGGGGCCATCGCGGGGCCTCTGGGGGGGGGCGGGGGGCGGCGGGGGGGGGGGAGGGGCACCGGGCCCCCCCCCGCCCCCCTCGGGCCCCCCCCGCCCCCTTCGGGCCCCCCCCCGCCTTTTTTTTTTGCCCCCCCCCCGCCTTTTTTTTGCCCCCCCCCCCTCCCGGTTTTTCCCCTCCCCCCCCCCCCCCCCCCGCGTTGCCATGGGAACCGTGGGGGGGGTGGGGGTGGGGGTGGTGACGTCACAGCCCCCCCCCCCCCCAAAAAAATTGGGGGGGTCCACAATGCCCCGCGGTCGGGGGGGGGGGTTTAATGGGGGGGGGGAGGGGGGCAGGGGGTGGGGGGAGGGGCGGTGCTGACGTCATCGCCGGGTTCTCTCCGCAGGTCGAGGTCACGTGACTGCGCCCCCCCCCCCTCCCAGTGCTCCCAGTACTCCCAGTAACCCCCCCCAGTGACCCCCCCCAGTGACCCCCGCTGCTCCCTCCAGTGCTCCCAGTAACTCCTCCCAGTTACTCCCAGTGACTCCTCCCAGTACTCCCAGTAACCCCTCCCAGTGACCCCCCAGTGCTCCCAGTTCCCCCCCAGTGACCTCCCCCAGTAACGCCCCATTCCTCCCTCCCAGTAACTCCCAGTAACCCCTCCCAGTAACTCCCATTAATCCCTCCCAATACTCCCAGTAACCCCTCCCAGTTACTCCCAGTAACCCCTCCCAGTAAGCCCTCCCAGTGCTCTCCAGTAGTCCCTCCCAGTACTCCCAGTAACCCCTCCCAGTACTCCCAGTAACCCCTCCCAGTAACTCCCAGTGCCCCCAGTTTCCCTCTGACCCCCTTGTCTGCACTCTTCCCAGTGCCCCAGTCCCCCCCAGTCCTCCCCAGTCCTTCCCAGTTACCCCCATTTCCCCTGCTTTCCCCCCATTCTCCCCATTTCCCCCCACTCCCAGCACCCCCCAGTCCCTCCCAGTGCTCCCAGTCCCTCCCAGTCCCCTCCCAGTGCTCCCAGTCCCCTCCCAGTGCTCCCAGTTCCCTCCCAGTCCCTCCCAGTCCCCCCAGCACCTATCCCAGACCCTTCCACTCCCCCCCACTCTACCCCAGTCCCCTCCCAGTCCCTCCCAGTCTCTCCCAGTCCCTCCCAGTCCCCCATTCCCCCCATTTCTCCCCATTTCTCCCACTCCCACTCCCTCCCAGTCCCCCCATCACCCCTCCCAGTCCCCCTATACTCCCTCCCAGTCCCTCCCAGTCCCCTCCCAGTCCCCCCCAGTCCCCCATTTCCCTGCATTTCCCCCCCCTCCCAGTCCCCCCATCACCCCTCCCAGTCCCTCCCAGTCCCCCATTTCGCCCCATTTCTCCCCATTTCCCCCCCTATACCCCCTTCCACTCCCTCCCAGTCCCTCCCAGTCCCTCCCAATTCCCTCCCAGTCCCCCCCAGTCCCCATTTCCCCCCATTTCTCCCCATTTCCCCCCCTATACCCCCTCCCAGTCCCCCCATCACCCCTCCCAGTCCCTCCCAGTCCCTCCCAGTCCCCCATTTCTCCCCATTTCCCCCCCCTATACCCCGTCCCAGTCCCCCCATCACCCCTCCCAGTGCCCCCCCACTCCCTCCCAGTCCCCCATTTCCCCCCATTTCCCCCCTCCCAGTCCCCCATTTCCCCCCATTTCCTCCCATTTCCCCCCCCTATACCCCCTCCCAGTGCTCCCACTCCCCCCCAGTCCCCCTATACCCCCTCCCAGTCCCCCCATCACCCCTCCCAGTCCCTCCCACTCCCCCCCCAGTGCCCCCCAGTCCCCCCCCCGCCATGTCCTCCTGCGCCGAGGTGCTGCGCTTCCAGCTGCCGGGCCACGAGGCGGCGGCGCTGCGCAGCATGACGCGGCTGCGGGCGGAGGAGCGCTTCTGCGACGTCACCATCGTGGCCCGCAGCCTGCGCTTCCGCGGCCACCGCGTCATCCTGGCCGCCTGCTCGCCCTTCCTCCGCGACCAGTTCCTGCTCAACCCGGCGGCCGAGCTCCGCGTCTCGCTGGCCCACAGCGCCCGCGTGCTGGCCGACCTCCTCCTCTCCTGCTACACCGGCGCGCTCGAGTTCGCCGGCCGCGACCTCGTCAACTACCTGACGGCCGCCAGCTACCTGCAGATGGAGCACGTGGTGGAGCGCTGCCGCGGCGCCCTGGCGCGCTTCATCCACACGCCGCCCCCCGAGCCCCCGCTGCTGCGGCCGGCCAAGCGCGAGGAGGAGGAGGAGGAGGAGGAGGAGGAGGAGGAGGAAGCGGCGCCCGATGTGTGCATCGTCAAGGTGGAGCCCGGCACGGTGACGGCGGCCGCGGCGGCGGCGGTGATGCCGGCGCCGGAGCCGCCGCGGAGGAGGCGCCGGCCGCGGGTGGTGGAGGCGGTGGTGGAGGCGGTGGTGGAGGCGCCGCGGTTGCCGCCGCTCGGCGTGGTGAAGGCGCGCTACAGCCTGGCCGAGGACGCCGAGGGGGAGGGCGTCCTCATCTTCCCCGGCGCCGGCGCCGCCGAGGAGGGCGGCGGGATCGCGCCGCCGCCGCCGCCGGGGGCCGTCATCGTCAGCGCCACCTCCGTCTTCATCATCGTCATCGTCATCGTCATCTTCGTCGTCGTTCTGCGCCCCGGCGCGGTGCGGGAAGTGCGGGGAGGGCTTCCAGGGGGTGGAGAAGCTGGTGTTCCACATGCGGGCCCAGCACTTCGTCTTCATGTGCCCGCGCTGCGGCAAGCAGTTCAACCACAGCAGCAACCTCAACCGCCACATGAACGTCCACCGCGGCGTCAAGTCCCACGGCTGCGGCGTCTGCGGCAAGAGCTTCACGCAGAAGTCCACCCTCCACGACCACATGAACCTGCACAGCGGCGAGCGGCCCTACCGCTGCTCCTACTGCGACGTGCGCTTCGCCCACAAGCCCGCCATCCGCCGCCACCTCAAGGAGCAGCACGGCAAGACCACCGCCGAGAACGTGCTGGAGGCCAGCGTGGCCGAGATCAACGTCCTGGTGCGCTGAGGTGGGGGGCGGGCGCCCGGCCCACCCCCACACCCCGGCACCGCTCCGGGTGGGCGCCCGCGCGCTCTCGGCGTCCGGGCCGAGCGGCGGTCGGGGGACGGCCCGGCCTGGGGGCGGTGACATCGGGGCGCGGGGAGGCCGCTGGGGGGTGGGCTCGGGCAACCGGAGAGCGGTGGTTGGTCGGCAGGATGATGGGCGCGGCCAACCGGACGTTGGCTGATGGGGTCGGCCAAGCTGGACGCTGTGGTTGGCCATCGACTGAAGGGTTTGGCCAACGGAACATCGGGCGATGGGTTTGGCCAGCTGGAAGGCCATTGACCGTCATTGGTTGATGGGTTTGGCCAACTGGAAGGCCATTGACCGTCATTGGTTGATGGGTTTGGCCAACTGGAAGGCCATTGACCGTCATTGGTTGATGGGTTTGGCCAACGGAACATCGGGCGATGGCTTTGGCCAACTGGAACGCTGTGGTTGGTTACTGACTGATGGGTTTGGCCAACTGGAAGACTGTGATTGGTCATCGACCAATGGGTTTGGCCAACGGAACATTGTCCAATGGGTTTGGCCAACTGGAATGTCATCATTCATCATTGGTTGATGGCTTTGGCCAACTGGAAGGCCATTGATCATCATTGGTTGATGGGTTTGGCCAACTGGAACGCTGTGGTTGGTTATTGACTGATGGGTTTGGCCAACGGAACATTGTCCAATGGGTTTGGCCAACTGGAAGACTGTGATTGGTCATCGACTGAAGGGTTTGGCCAAGGGAACATTGGGCGATGGGTTTGGCCAACTGGAAGGCCGTTGATCATCATTGGTTGATGGGTTTGGCCAACTGGAACGCTGTGGTTGGTCATCAACTGAAGGGTTTGGCCAAGAGAACATTGGATGATGGGTTTGGCCAATCGAAACGCCATCGTTCGTCATTGGTTGATGGGTTTGGCCAAGTGGGATGCTGTGGTTGGTCATTGACTGATGGGTTTGGCCAACCCGAACACCATGGTTGGTCATCCACTGAAGGGTTTGGCCAACTGGAACAATCTGATTGGTCATCGACTGATGGTTTGGCCAACAGAAGATTGTCCAAAGGGTTCGGCCAACTGGAAGGCCGTTGATCGTCATTGGTTGATGGGTTTGGCCAACTGGAACAATGTGGTTGGTCACGGACTGAAGGTTTGGCCAACGGAACATTGTCCAATGGGTTTTGGCCAACCGGAAAGCCTTTGTTTGTGATTGGTTGATGGGTTTGGCCAAGTGGGGATGCTGTGGTTGGTCACTGACTGAAGGGTTTGGCCAACTGGACATTGACCAATGGGTTTGGCCAACTGGAAGACTGTGATTGGTCATTGACTAATGGGTTTGGCCAACTGGAACGCTGTGGTTGGTCATTGACTGATGGGTTTGGCCAATGGAACATTGGGCGATGGGTGTGGCCGTTGGGATCACCGCTTTTAGTCATTGGCTGATGGGTTTGGCCAACTGGAAAGCGGTGGTTGGACGTCAACTGATGGGTTTGGCCAATGGAATATTGTCCAATGGGTTTGGCCAACCGAAACGTCGTCATTCGTCATTGGTTGGTGGGTTTGGCCAACTGGAACGCTTTGGTTGGTCATCGACTGATGGATTTGGCCAACTGGACATCGGCCAGTGGATTTGGCCAACTGGAACGCTGTCTTTGGTCATCGGTTGATGGGTTTGGCCAACGGAACATTGGGCGATGGGTTTGGCCAACTGGAACGCCGTGGTTGGTCATTGGTTGATGGGTTTGGCCAACCAGAACGCTGTGGACCGTCATTGGCCGATAGGTTTGGCCAACTGGAACACCTCGGTTGGTCATCGACTGATGGGTTTGGCCAACTGGACATTCAACAATGGGTATGGCCATTGGGAATGCCGTCGTTTGTCATTGGCTGATGGGTTTGGCCAACCACAACGCCACGATTGGTCATTGGTTGATGGGTTTGGCCAACCAGAACTCTGTGGACCGTCATTGGTCGATGGATTTGGCCAACTGGAACACCTCGGTTGGTCATTGGCTGATAGATTTGGCCAATAGGACATTGGCCAATGGGATTGGCCAACAGGAACGCCGTCGTTCGTCATTGGTTGATGGATTTGGCCAACTGGAACACCGTGATTGGTCATTGGCTGATGGGTTTGCTCTACTGGACGTTGCCTGATGGGTTTGGCCAACCAGAACGCCGTGGCTCGTCATTGGCCGATGGGATTGGCCAACCGCAGCGCCGTGGTTTGTCATTGGCCGATGCGTTTGCCCAACGGTACATTGAACGACGGGTTTAGCCAATCAGAACGCCGTGGCTCACCATTGGCTGATGGTTTGGCCAATCAGACGTTGACTGGGGGGTTTGGCCAACTGGAACGCCGTCCTTCGTCATTGGCCGATGGGTTTGGCTACCTGGAACGCCGTGGCTTGTGATTGGCTGATGGGTTTGGTCATCGGGAACAACGTCGTCCGTCATTGGCTGATGAGTTTGGCCAGCTGGAACGCTGCCCCTTGTGATTGGCTGATGGATTTGGCCAGCCGGCCGGTTGGGTGGCCCCTTGGGGCGGCTCCTCGCCATTGGACGAGGGGCTCGGCTGTCATGGGTGCCAAAGATCCTGATTGGACGATGGCCTTGGCCACCTGGAGGTCTCGGCTTCTCATTGGACGACAGGCTCGGCCACCTGGAGACCTCGGCCTCTCATTGGACAACGGTTCAGCCAGGGGGCGCGGCTCACCTTCGGACAACGGGATTGGCTGCCTGCCGCTGATGTCATCACAGGGGGGCGGGCTTGGCCTTGGGGATACCCAGGGGAGATTTGGGCCCCCCCCGGTTGGGTGCCCCCCCCCCCAGTGGCCCCCAGATTTTGGGGTGGGCCCCCCCCAATTTTGGGGTGCCCCCCCCCGATTTTGGGGTGCCCTCCCCCCGGGGGACCCCAAAATTTTGGGGTGGGCCCCCCAGATTTTGGGGGTGGCCCCCATTGGCCTCCAGATTTTGGGGTGCCCCCCCAGATTTTGGGGTGCCCCCCCGCTTGATTTTGGGGTGGCACCCCCATCCTGGTGGCCCCCAGATTTGGGGTGGATCCCCAAGATTTTGGGGTGGACCCCCCCAGATTTTGGGGTGCCCTTCCTGGGGCCCCCAGATTTTGGGGTGTGGCCCCCCCCAATTTTGGAATGCCCCCCCCACCTTTGGGGCTCCCACCTTTTGGGTGCCCCCCCCCAGATTTTGGGGTCCCCCCCCCCGTTGGCCCCCAGCTTTTGGGGGGGGGGGCTGGGACCCATCCTGGTGGGGGGGGTCCCTGTGTGCCCCCCAAAATTTTTTTGGGGGGGGTCAGGGGGGGTCCCCGTTCTCCCTGTAGCTCGTAGTGACCGGGGGGGGGGTCCTGGGGGGCTCCGTAGCGTAGAGGAACGGGGGGGGGGGATTTTGGGGGGGGGGGGGGGCGGTTTTGGGTGGGGGTGGAAAATTTGGGGGGGGGCGGGGGAGGGGCGTAGAGCTGTGGGGGGTCGGGGGGAGTTGGGGGGGTGGGGGGGGGCCGCGGCGCTGCTTTTAGAGATTTTGTAATAAAGGAAAGTGAAAAAAAACAAAAAATGAGGCGAAAAACGGCGAAAATGGGGCTGGGGGGGGAGGGGGAGGGGGAAGAGCGCGCGCTCCTCTCCTCGCTCCCCCGCCCGCGGGAAACAGCCGCGGGGCCACGCCCCTGCAAGCCACGCCCCCTCCAAGCCACACCCCCTACCTCTCGTAGCCACGCCCACCCACACCCACCCTCACGTGGCCACGCCCCCTCCCTGTGGCACCGCCCCCCGGGCGGGTCGGGGGCTGACTCGCGGTGCGGCCACGCCCCTTTCTCTTAACCCCGCCCACCTCTGCGTGGCCACGCCCCCTCGCGTTACGCCGTGACGTCAGACGCAGCGCGGCGCGCGCGCGATGGAGGCG